>NC_056725.1:1049782978-1049827978 GCF_019279795.1 Protopterus annectens | reverse complement strand
ACTTTCTAAGTTTATAAAAGGGATATTTAAAATTTTTTAGGCTTTGTCCAGATTTCTTGCGCTAAGAGGTTGAAAGGTATGGTCTGCATAGTGGCTCAGCTTTTCACTCACTTGGTCAGCCAGTTACTGTGACTGTACAAGTGACATCCCTTAAATTTCAGTTGTCACTCACAGTTTTGGCTGACCATGGACCCTAGAACACATGAGAGTGTAAACCTCAAACACCCACACCCATGATACATTTCATGAGAGTGCTAGAAGACAAATAATCTTACACACTATAGACAAAATCAGGGTTTGTTCCTCATTTTAAAACATATCTGTACATGTAATTGGTTTCACTGTACAGTGTGCAGACATGCTATTAAAATATAAGCTGGGGCTAAAAAGAAAAATGTTTCCTGTCATATCTCTCAGCTGTACATTTTTTCGCAGAATGTCCAGATTTTTGGCTCATATGTTTGGTGTGGTTTTCATAAAATTGTGGTTTTCTGGCAAATTAGTGGCAAATCATTAAAGATTAAAGTTAAAAAATAATGAGAGACATTTGACTTTCAGACTTCATTCCCTTTTGAAAATTCCTGCTAATGCAAAACCTGTTATTCTATCAACTTTCTAAGTTTGTAAGAGCAATATGTAAAATTTGTTCCTATCTTTGGGCCTTTGTCCCACTTTTATATATGGCTTTGTCCAGATTTCTTGCTCTAAGAGGTTGACAAGTATGTTTCCAGTAGATCCTCTACATATGGCAGTAGGTATGCTGCCCAGGACTTTTTGCATTCTTGCTCCTTCATTATTTGGGATAACTTAGAAGGGTTACAGAACAAGTGTGTAGTAACATCTGTAAGCAGTAAGGACATAAACATTCCTTGGACGGACACTATTTTAAGGTGCATAGTACTATGGCAGGTGAGTGTGAAATGCATAGTTTGAAACTGACGTCATAGATGTATTAGAATTGAAAATATTTTAATTCTGAAAATATTAACTATTACTTCCACAGGGGTAAAATGAAACAGTCCATTTGATTTGTTTACTAAAATATGTTAAGGGTCTACAGAAATTATGAAACATTACTTCCTTAGGGTTAAAGCGGAATAGTCCATTTGAGCTATTTGCTACAAGATATTAAGGCAGGGACCATGCATAACTGAACTACACACACACAAATACACACACGTGCGTGCTCACACACACACACACACACACACACACACACTGTGCATATTGTTACATATTGTTGGGTGATTGTGTGTGTGAGTATATGTCCTCCCGGTCCCCTGTTTCCCTGTACTTCATTTTATTTAATATTATGTACTAGACAAAAGCTAAGTCCAGTTTAAAGCTATTGTAATATCGCATGACTTAAAAAACGGACTTGCAATTTGGAAACCACTAAGCATTCCACAACCATGTGAGTTTTATGAAACCCTTTGATGACAGTTTTAAAATAATGTTTCTTTAAGCTGAAGGCAAATATAATATTCTGCTAGCACTGCTACTTACAGTTACACAGATGGATTAAGAAGCAAAAATTAAAGACTGCAGCTTCCTGTTTCTGCTTATATTCCTCTTTAGTGATGTGTTCAATAGACGCGGTGGTGGTGCTGCGGTAGCGTTGTCGCCTCACAGTTAGACGTTGCCCGTTCGATTCTCAGTTAAAGCGTCTACTGTGTGACGACATCCGTGAATGGGCGTTCCTTCGTTGAAGGTTGTGCGTTAGGCCCGGCAAGCCAGCATGTAAAACTCTACTGCCAATCATTAGCGGACCGGAGTTCCGCTGTGGCGACCCCTAACCGGGAAAAGCCGAAAGACACACACAGTGATGTGTTCAAATAAACATCATTGCTTCAAAAAGAAAATGTGTTCATATAGCTAGGCAGACATTTATTTTTTTCTAAATTAAGTTGATGATACATAAAATATACATTATAAAGAAATAGAGGTCTGAATCAAAACAGAGTATGCTGAACTGTACAGGTCTTCACAGTCATAACTAAATGCAGAAACAGAACAGCAGCCAGAACAGCAGGCAAGATACAAACTTCACACAGTGCGTACCACAATCACCACTGGAAAGAGAAGGGAATGTTGCCAGACAAATTCTGCCATATGCTGCAGTTAGTAATACATTCCTGAAACATTATCAGTAGTGATGAAAAAGATATAAGAAAATCTGCCCTGCACAATTATCTTTCTTTTTTCAGTTTGAGAGTTCATCTGTAAAGTATTTTTGTTATTTACATAATATTGTATGATTACGTTTTAACACTAAACCTATATTCAGTAATCTGGGCCTATTGCTTGTAACTCGTGATATACTTGCTTGCTATCATTTGCTTTAAATGGTAAGTACCCCAACTCCCACTAATTTGATTTTACCTAGTTACCTAGGTATCTCACCACTCAACCCTACTGAACTGCACAGACTTACAAGAATCCTAACTTTAACCCTAGAACTCTCACCCTGACCCTAATCAAAGCACTCATTTCCCTCACCCTAAAATCCACAATCATTTTCTAAACATAAAACTTCATACTGCCCTAAAATCCCTGATCATTGCCTAACCCTAAACTCCACTCCTGCTCCCCAAGTCTAAACTCCCTTAATGCTCTCTAAGCCTAAAGTCCTTCCAGCACCCCAAAACCTAATTTCCCTGACAACTTCCTAACAGTAAACTCCCTTTCCTCTTCTTAACTAAATCTCCCCATTCCTTAAACCTAAATCCCACTTAGATCATTTACGTAAACCTTCATCAACAGTTCCTCTCCCTCTGTAAAGCTGCTACACTTACCTCGCTCAAACTCCACTACAGTGTTTGGGCAACGTGTGGCAGCTCCACGCTCTCAACATGGCTGCTGCACCTCACCCGAACCTGCAGTACAGTTTGAGCATGAGTGGCAGGCCATGAGAGCAACAGGACAACAAGTCTCGGGCTGCGAGGCAGTGGTCTTCAAGTGCCTGAAGTGTCCCAGCAGCAGACTCCGGTAACCCACTTCAGAAAATAAGTATTTCTGCAGTTAGAACTTCATTCAGTCAGTGCATCTACAGCTGGGATGTAATCTTCATCACAAATCTGAGAGAATAGCAAAATAGGTTAAGGGTTTGAGTTCTAAAAAACGTCAGTCTACTCTTATATGAGTTTAAACAAGTTACTTAACCAGACAAGTGTTCTTGGGTCACCATATAAAGGGGCACTTCTACCTAGTGGGCATACAGATAAAAAATAAAGACATAGCAAGCATCTATCAGCACACTGATTGAAAAACCTTTAACTTGGCTGCAGAGTTAGAACTCAGCCAAACAGTGAATGAAACAGAAATTAGTATTACCTATGCAAACAACTGCCATAAAGTTTTTACATATAAAAGCACCAAAGAACATTTTGTGAATCAGTAAATATGTTTACTCGACTAATTACAACTCAGCTTGTAACAAAAGCAGACTAGTGTCTTTACAGCTTTGCGTTCTCATTAATAAAAGCTTTTCTGCTTTCCCTGATGATTTTATTAATGGAGTCCCAGGTTGTCATAAAGGTGTTTGCTACTTTGTGTGTGCAGAATACAGTAAAAGCATTGTCCTACAGTAAAAGCATTCTGAAATGAAAGTTATTTATGTATTGGAATATTTAATTGTGATGGAAATCAAGACTGCAAGGGGAAATGTAATTTCTAACATGGGATCCGGGGCATCAGAATACTTGACTGCCAACAACCTTGAGCTTCTTCACTAAACCTATGAAGCTATGAACAGAAAAAAACAAATTCATTTTATATGGCGTGTGGCAAACCTGCATACCTCCGATACTGCTGACTGACTATCTACAACCCCTGTTATTTATAATAAAATTGATGACTGTCATACTTCACGGGGAAGTGAGAGTCCCTTTTGGTAGATAGTCTTCACTTCAGTGTTTTTGAGGAAACAGCATTCGTCAAAACACCATTCAGTCAAACGCCATCAACTGAACCGCTAAATAACATAATCAACTTTAATGTTACTTTAACCTACAGAAAGAAGCACTCCAGAGTGCTAGTCTGATCTCTACATTTACTATTTTCTTGGAAATGTTCAAAATATTTTTTTGCTTTGGAGGAAATGGTTTTAATCAGCTGGCTGTATAAGAAACACACTGATGTAAAAATTATTTATCAACTTACAATCTATAAAATGTAACTTGCAAATACAAGCTGGCATTTTTTAATATTTATGGGCACCAACCTTTTAAATCATCCACTGTTTCCCAGCAACTTACATATGTGGCATTTCACATATGCTGGCCGCAGTTTTGTTTTCCTTTCTGATAGATTACTTTCTGTGAACCATGTGCAGAGCACCAAAAAGGGAAATGACAAATGCTTTTAAGTGACTGTCTGCCAGTGTCAAACAGACTCTAGAGTGCCACCATCAAATAACCCGTCATGCCCTTTAGACACAAATGCGCTAGTCTGCCCATGCCCATCTGTTGCAGCTTTTCACCTTCCCTTCAGAGGTGATTTGCTGACTTGCTCTGCAGTCAGTATGATGTTTCGACCATTCATCATCCTATGTTGCTAAGGTTCATAGATAGATAGATTAGTACTAAGCTAACTGCCCTTGTGAGCTATTTTAAGCTTAGCTAGTTATCCCTTGTGAGACTCAAACACTGCACCTTATGTTTGTAAGGCAAATACCTTAACCATTAGGTCACCCTGGTACAAAATAAATTGCCTGTCGTGGGACTTGAACCCTGCATGTTATGCCATCATGACTCTAACCACTACACTACCTTAGCTTATCAGGATCATGCGGATGTTTACTGCTCACTTCCTTGCCACCCCTATGACAATATGGCAGCTTGGAGACTCTTGGCTTCCTGATTATTGCCTTGAAATTCCTGATGTTCTTCTCAAGTAGGTAAAAAAGTCCATGTGTTCTCCTGTTTTGTTGTTGGTTAAAAGAAGACAGAAAATTTAATCTATGACCAACTCTGGTAGAATTCATTTTTTTCTTCAAGATGTTTTTGAATTTACTACTACTGGTAATTGTATTTACAGAAAAGCCAGCAGACATGATCAACTGGGTTTAAAGTATGGATTTTGACACAAAAAAGTCATATTTACCCAGCAGACCATGAGGTAGAATGTAGCTCTACAACACTTGCAACAGCAATTCAGGAATGCTCTCCCAACTACTCAAGGTTTTCAGAGTGAGAAGTCAGCATTCATTAAAACCTCTTTATCCTACCTAAGAAGGAAGTTAAAAAAGAAGTCTTAGTGTTTGATGTCTGTCCTACCAACCTTTACTGAAGGTGAGAGGAAGCCAAGAAGCAGATGTAGACATCTTAAAAAGAAACTGCAGGAAATCACGTGACACAATCATGCCACATTTCTAGGACAGTCTGAAGATTTAAAACCTTAAAGATAAGCAAGGATTCCTAGTCAAGTCTCTCCAACAACAACAATAATAATAATTAAAAAGAAATACAGTATTAATGCCTTAAAACAACTTAATGTCAATCATGTATGTACCTTCTCTTTTACAGTAATACGTCCTCCTGTACCACACGATGAATGGGGGTAGTATTCACCTTGGTTAATTAGTTAGCATAAAAATCATATGTGCTACATGTTGCCTTTGTAGGAATTTATTTAATTTTGTTCTGAAAGCCTCAAGGGCAGTGTGCCTTACACATTTAGGTATTTCACATAACAGCTACTTTGTATATAACCCTTACTAGACTTACTAGAAGACAGATGTGAGCCATTTGATATCTTAATTACATAATGCAACAGATGCTATGTCTCACTGGCATTATAACAGTATTTTAAGGTGAAACATGAAACAAACAGAATGAGTCTATCGTCACTCACTCATGGATGAGTTTGTTCTGTTTTGGAAAAACAAACAGCTTTTCTAAAAATAATATGATAATCAAAACACTGTTCAATAAACAAATTTGGTTCAGCTTATTTTCTCTGTTACAAAAGTTGCAATTAATCTGTGCCACCTGATACCATTTATAATTATATGGAAGTGCACATCTACCTATGTTTCACACGCGCGCGCGTGTGTGTGTGTGTGTGTGTGTGTGTGTGTGTGTGTGTGTGTGTGTGTGTGTGTGTGAGCCAGAGAGCCTGAAAACTTGTAAGACTGAGTTAAGGTAAGTTGTAAATGTCAAGATTTAGCCTGAATGATATTTGGAGGAAAAAATACAGCATTATTTCAAGTCATCTAGTCTGACACCTAAATCATAATAAAAAGACGTGCTAGAAGATTTGCTAAATCAGGAGAAGGGGAATAAAAGTTATGATGATTCTATGCTGAACCCAAAATGACAGCCATCTTAGAAAATTAGCAATACTTAAAAGACTGTTGGGGTTTGTGTAATGTTATTATTCATAGAAACAATGATTGATATCATTCAAGACTGAACATTTTAGTTTGAATAATAATAATCATCATAATCATAATAACACTACATTTAACAGCCATCAGTGCATTCTACTACTTTAATAAATATGCGTTTTCACCACTGCATCTCTTCAACAGGTATCAGTTAAGGCTTAATGATGGATGGCATGTCAACAGACACACAGTTTCCAGGATAACCATCTCATCTTCTCTCTCCATTTTCATTCATTTCCATATGAAGCACAGTCCTGTCTAGCATACTGTCGGCACATAGTGTGACTATTTTACTGCTTTATGGAATGTTCTCTTCAACTGTATCCATACTGCCAATTTAAAGGCTTATAAAGCTGGCATTTCCAGTGTATTTTTATATATAATACTATGTTATTAAAAAACCTATATATATTACAACTTTTGCTTTTCTTCTCTGGATTTAAACTAATCATCCAGTCCGTCCCTACTCTTGTTATTTATTTCTCTTTAAGTGTCAGACTAGATTACTTAAGTCACTGTTGAGTGTTTTCTCATCCAGTAAGTGAATGCTGGTTGTAATGTTGTGTCTTTCGGCTTATCCCGGTTAGAGGTCGCCACAGTGGAACTCCGGTCCGCTAATGTTTGGTAGTGGATTTTTACGTGCCGAGTTACCAGCCCTGATGCACCACCTTCAAAGAAGGCACGCCCATTCACGCATGCCTCCACACAGAAGACGCTCTAGCTGAGAATCAAACGCAACAACGTCTTGCTGTGAGGCGACAAAGCTACCGCAGCACCACTACTGTGGGGTGAATGCTGGTTGTAATACTAAATGTTTTTCTTATCTCTTAAAAGTGAGCATTGGTTGCAATGTAAAATTCAAGAAGGGCCTTCACTTTTAACCCCCCCCCCCCCACACACACACACACACATGCACACACACACACACACTGATTTATTTTCTCATACTGGTATGTTTTAAAGTCCTTTTTAGGTAACGTGAATGAAATGATGCATTGTTAGCCAACACATATCATTTCTTAACTTCTGATGAAGGGCTTCAGTTAACCTAATACACTGAATAACAGTAAGTCCTACACTGGTCAATTAAAAGGTATCCATTTACCTCTGTGTTTAGGTAGTTTTTGGAGTAACACAACATTTCTATATTTTTATATGCTCCCAGATCTGTGGAATTATGTAAGTTTCTTGGCCAACTAGTCAAAACACTCAAGAATAAATGTAAGAGTTAAGAAATAAAATTAGCATCCATTGTAGAACAATGACTAGTCTTGGTCTTGCAATATTTCTGAAAGGCCAGACTTTATTCCTGTAGGTCTGCTAAAAGCTGCAGATTTCAGTGTGTCTCACAAATTTATAGTGCCAATGGTGGAAAACAGGAATGCTGTGAAAGTCGCCTCAAAGTAATAAACTTTGAATCAGACAGAACTCAACACTACTGGAATACTGGGTCTGACTCTTTCTAGCTGCATTTGTAATGAACCCAGACATTCTGAAATCAAGGGCAGTAACAAAATATATTCCCATGTCAGCCTGTTCACTGTCAATCCTGTGTAATGAAGTGCTGAGCTTGCATAAAATATGAGAAAGACAATTCCTGTGATCAGTAATGAATCCATCCCAGATGAGATACTAGCTTGCTGTCAAGGGTTACTTCCCATTGAATTCTTAATCTGTTATGTACATCCCATGGGATCTTCATACATCCTGTGGAATACAGGTGAGAACCCAAGGAATTATGTGTCAGCAGGCACTGAAATGATGTGGAGTGTAAGGGTGAATGCTCTAATTTACCAAACCTCCACTTTCTCCAGGATGCTCCAGGATATCAGAGTTGAGCCAAAATTCTAATTTAGTATGCGAGGTGTACTCCAGTCTCACTTCCTCATAAACTGAAAAGCATGCCTAAAATCCTGTGACCTTCTATCTATTACCAACGGGTTAAGGAATTTTAACTTTGGACAGAACTAGTCTATAAATGGGCACAGCGGGTAAACATCCTCTAGCTTTAAGTACACGCCAACATGATTTTGATTTCTTTCAGCAAGCCCTTGTGTTTTAAGTAGGCCTTACTCAGTTAACAAAGACTTAGTAAACAAGTAAACTAATCCTAGGAGCTAAATGTCTGTCAGGTTTAATACAGGGTGAAAAGAGAAATCAAAAGTGAGAAAAAGTACAAAAAGTGAAAAACACACAAGACCAAAACATGTCTCAGTGTTCCAGTCTCTGTGAGATACAAATAAATACAGGTTCCTGAAATCTTATAGAAAGTCTAGAATTTTATCAAGCTATAAAAATCATCAACTTTACATTCAAGAGAAGGATTTTTATAATAGGGACTTTAGGCCCCCTTTATCCCCTTTATTCGGGGAATTCACAATGTGGTGATGGACACCTTATAAGAACTTCCTTTTCTGAGTCTCCAACATTTGATAAGTTTGGATTTTACAATACACCATGGTGTAGGGATACAGTGGTAGATGCAATAATGAGAACAGAAACTGCTGACTGCATAACATAATCTGTGCTGAACAGGACCAGTAGCATATATAGGGCAGAGTGAATGGGGTATTCTCACCAGGTGTGGTCTTGCCCATACCTCTCAACCTGGAATCATTAAAAATCTGGACAAGCATGAAAAATAGGTATAAATCTGTACGCTGATTAATATAAAAATTGCATACATAATTAAGTAACCCCGCCCACTCCAATGGAATTGTGAGATACCACCATAAAGATTAAAGTCACTAAATAATAATTGGTAGACATTTGACTTTATATCCCTCAGAAAACACATAATAATACAAAATCTGTTATTCTAGCAACTGAATTTACAGGATAATATTTATAGTCTGTCCCTATTTTTGGGTTTTTGTCCCACCATTATTGTTGGCTTTGTCCAGATTTCTTGCTCTGAGAGATTGAGACTTGAGAGGTATGCATACAAGTTGTTCTGGTAGTGGGTATTTGGAGCACAAACAAAAAATCTTCACCCCCATTTTAGCAGATGATAGCATCACTCTTGGCACCTGGCTCTCCTTTTAGGAGAATGAATGGGCTGGTGAGCTCTCATTCCTGGAAATAATGAATGACAGATCCACTGACTGATGAGGTAAACTTGGTGGTTACTGTAGGTGTGGAGCAGCAGAATAAAAAAACAGCGTGATCTCCTTAGTGCCTTTGAAATCCACACCTCACATTATTCAACTAGTTTCCTACTAGCCTTCTGCACAGCAGAATAACACAGACAGGCCCTCCCATTACTATTTCTCCTCTACCTTATTTATTTACAGTTATTTTCCAGCAGCACTGTGTTTCCATTGCTACCCCACCCCCACACATATGCACATGTGCGCAGACAAAGTACATAAAAAGTTTGTACTTTTATCCCCTTACATTAATCCTGTACAATTCCAGCCAGTGAATACTCTCTGGAAACTGCACTTCCTACCTTCCATCATAGATATCAACTTTGTTGCCCAAGAATCATGGGCAAAAATGATGAGGCTTGAGCACATAGACTCAAAACCAGGGGTAACTGTTAACATTTTAAGTGAATTTCGACCAATATTTAACAGAACAAGTTTGCCATAATGATACATTGTATAAACAATAAGAATGATGCTGTAATGGTTAGCATTATATTAGCTGAGTGCAATCGTCAGCAATGGAAAAAAAAAAAAGTATGAGGGCCAGGGCAAAAATTAGGCAAAACCTGTGCAGACAGATGTTATCCTGGAAGAAGCCATAAAGATTTCCTAAAGCATTCTGATGTTATGTGAGCTTATACAAAGCGTTTCACATATTTTTCAAGAAGTGTCTGATATCTTTGGAGTGGCTGGTGTAAATGCATTTTTTCCTTTTTTATAATTTCTTCTCCCTGTTCTCAGGAAAAAGATATTACCGGTTTGTAATCTACTAAATATTGAGATGTATGCTTGGTAGTGTGATTTTACTGCTTGTTTTCTCAGTGGGCTTACGTGAAACATATTAAAAGCAATTCAGGTTTACGAAGGATAAAGGGTATTTCCTTATCATAGTGCCTTGGCACTATATTATAGCGGCCTTCATGATCTGTGGGGCCAAGCATTATCCCTAGCCAGAAGCTCTACTGAAAATGAACACCCAAAAAGGTTTAAAAAGGAGAATCCATTAATGTTAAAATTACATTTCAAACAACAATAACAATTACAACAGAAATAACATGTCAGATTAAAATGTAGCCACTGATTACTGGATTCTCTGAACTACTAGCACTGCAGCCCATACCTCTCAAGATTTAAACATGTCATTATGATTTTTGCCCACAGATTTAGCATAGCTTCTACATTTTCTGATCTTCTTCATGTATCAGGTTTGAGGTTACACATACTGCTTACTAAGTAAACGAACCATATTCCGAGATTCTAAGTAAACAAAACATATTCCGAGATTCTAAGTAAACTAAACATATTCAGAGTTTCCCCATCACCCAATACATAATGCCTAGGATCTAAAGAAATTAAGTAGTTCTCCTTCTCTCCACTGAGATTTTTTTTAAGAAGCAGTACTAAGATTTTAATGTGTACAGAGTAGGTATGCCATAAAACTGGAACATATGTACAGTAAATCAGAAAAAGCAGCACAGAACAGGAGCTATGTGTGTGTATATATATATATATATATATATATATATATATATATATATATATATATATATATATGTATATACACACACACACACACACACCATTATACCTATACATAAGTTGCTAAATGCAGAATATCATTGTATTCACATTAATACACAAGTACATGTGTTACAAAAGCCTGACATAAGCAGAGATGATCTTATAGGTCTTTCCATCACCATATTTGAGACTTTCCAAACAAACATGAAATTTCTGCACCAAAAAGGTGTGCTATGAGCCTCCTGCACCTCCCCCCTCTCATCAGCATTCTTTGCAACCTGTTGTGCAAGTCGAACAGCCAGCTTGCTGCCTTGCCTGCACTGTTAATTTAACAGTTTACACCACTGTATCTGTTCCTCCAGCTAGTACATCTCTCAAACAGAAAAGCCATCCACACACAACGCTCCTTGCCCGAACAGGCAAATCTGCACAGTCACACCAAGGAGGAAATAATGTGCACTTGCAGCTCTGTTCAACATCTTAAAACGGTTGTTAGCATCTTAAGAACCCAACATTCACAACAAATTTTCAAAGTGGATCTTACCTGGCTGGCTGGGGGCCACACCTGTACAATTGGTGGCACTTTACTGGCTCGTAATAGTTCCCCTCTTCCTGTTTGCCCCATCAACACATGCATTCACAGCAGCTGTCAGCAGGGCCACCATGAATAAGCAATCAAGCTTTCCCAACTCCCAAGTAATCCTTCTGTGCACCCTGACAAGCGAGTGAAGTGACTATGGCACGGATTGTTGCCAGTAGTTAAAGTGAAAGACTTGCCCAGTCCCACAAGCTGCCCAGAAGTTTTTTTCCCATTATTTATTTATTTTTTTGAATCTCCCACATATCTGAGAGTCAGACAGGGAGTCACAAAGCTGATATCACACATGAGGTGTGGTGATGTCAGTCATAAATTTAAAGTTATAAATACTGTATATATTAAATAAAAAAAAAATCGGGAATTAAAGGGGCCACACGTGAATTTGTGGCACACCATTATTTTGCCCTCAAAAACGGTAAACACCAAGCAATTTTATATGGTTGAGAGGTATGGTTTTGCCCAGGGTATGACTCATCACTGTACAATAAAAAAAATATTTGTAGTCAAATAACTTTTTCCCCCTTTAAGGGAAACATAACCCCTACATCTGAGATGCTCCTATATGCCTCCCACCCTCGCTTATGTTAGCTTGCTTTGGCACTGCCCTAAAAAAGACCTATGATTGGCTCTGCAGTTAGAGGGGGTGGTGCCATGGTGCAAGAAAGATGGTATCTTGGGCTATACTGATGATGCCCATTGCGAACTGAGGGCTACACTGTTTTCTCAATCAAAATAATTTGCTGTGGGCATATTTGGTGTATGGGGAGAGACTAGAGCAGAAAAAAACAAGTCTCTCAAGTAAGTATGATTACTTACTAGACAAACTTGGTGCTTGTGCATAGACAGACTACTGAAGGGATTTTTGAGAGGAAATGCTTCATTTTGGTGATTGTACTTAACTTGAACAGACTGCTGAAGTGGTCATTGGGAGAAATGTTTCACTTTAGTGCTTGTGGTTACTTGAACAGACTGCTGAAGGGGACATTTGGAGAAATGTTTCACTTTGGTGCTTGTGGATACTTGGATAGACTGCTGAAGTGGTCATTGGGGGAAATGTTTCATTTTGTTGCTTGTGCATACTTGGACAGACTGCTTTATACTGCAAGTATTTTCTTGGTCATTGAAAAAGTAATACACGTCTCTGTCTCCCATGAAAGGGTCAGGGTTGCCTACCTCCCAACCTCTTAGCAAAAGAAATCTGGACAAAGCCTAAAATAATGGGGTCAAAGGCCCAAAAATAGGTACATGTTTTAAATATTACAGTGCTGCGGTAGAGTTGTCACCTCACAGTAAGACACTGTCCAGTTCGATTCTCAGCTAGAGCATCTTCTGCATGGAGACATGCGTGCATGGGCGTACCTTCGTTGAAGGTTGTGCGTCAGGGCTGGTAACTCGGCACGTAAAAATCAACTGCTAATAATTAGCGGACCGGAGTTCCGCTGTGGCGACCCCTAACCGGGAAAAGCCGAAAGACACAACAACACTCTTATAAAGTTTAAACTTAGAAAGTCAATAGAATAACAGGATTTGTATAACTATGCATTTTCTGAAGGAAATTAACTATGAAACACAAATGTATGTCACTATTTAATGTGTTCAATCCTCACTGATTTGCCTGAAAGCCAAAAAGTTTATGAGGTAAACATCTGGACATTCTGGAAAAAATCTGGACATTTCAGAGGCATGGCCAGGGGCCAGGGCTAAGTACTGAGCACATGTTGCATAGTACTCTGAAAGTCAGTTTGTTGCCTAGGTGAACTAAGGAGAAAAAAACAAATAAAATGGGCCTCATTGTCCTCTGTACTCTTAATAGGTTTCTTCAAGTCTCCATTAGAGTACCTTGAAATAATCACGATTACTGCAGATTTGCAGGACAACAAATTGTGCTCCCCAAAGTATTATACTGTATGCCTGATCCAGAGACTGATGTAGGGCTTTGGAAACCTTTCCTCTTCTTTTGGTGTTTAAGCAGCTGAAGAGCATCATAAAATAGGGCAGGTGTATGTAATAGAGTATACAATTAGTTACTGGATTTCATATTTAGGATTATTGCTGGGCTTTTATAAAATGTGAGTTTTAATTGAAATGAAGCTAATGTTTAACTCAAACACTTCCTTTACTGATGAATAGCATTAGAATTGGGTATACACCTACCATGGTTTGCTTTGTGCAGTAAAATAACTGTGTGTGCGAGTTCATAGATTAGTACTAGGCTATCTACCCTTGCGGGTCACTTTAAACCTAGCCAAATTTCCCATCTCAAAGGTAAGAATCAAACCCTGTATCTTGTGCATATGAGATAAACCCAGTATGACTCATACACTCAGAAGCAATTTAATCCAAGGGACCATTTTTTTTCTTTTCTTTCTTTCTTTTTTTTTTTGAAACATTTTTGATTTCTTATGTTGCTTACTTGCTTGTAGTTTGCATTTACCTTTATTTATTTGTTAGGGTTGGGGGCCATTTTATAACTGAAATAAGTCACTCAGTGGTATAGCCTATATTGTCTTGTAGAGCACACCCCTGTTGCTAAACAGCACACGCACACACACACACACACACACACACACACACACACACACACACACACACACACACACACACACACACACACACACAAACAAACACATACACAGGTTTTTTTAATTTTACTTTTATTTTATTTTACACTTGATAAACAGCAGAAGAGCTGTTTAGCGAGTGTAAAATAATGGGAACCGTTCTGGTTTCTCAGTCCGAGTTCCACGGTGGCTTGATATATTGCCATGAAGCAGCGGACATGTTTTGCAGTGGGCATTACTTGTGCATTAATACCCTGCTGGAGAACGTTTATTCTCCCATCAGGGTACTGATGTACAGTAAGCCCGTTCTCTAATACAATAATATTTATTTATAATATTATTATACCATACCTTTCTATCTTACTTTTTGTTGATAATTCTCTAGTTCTTCATTTAAATATTCTTTTGTTCTTTTGTTATTTCTTACATTATCCCCGAATTCCTTCTACTTGAATATATTTGTCACTAATTCTTCATTTTTTTGCCATTTCAATACCTTACATGAGTTTAATGAAGCAGCGCAAACTATTGGAAGTATCAGACCTAATCCTCCTCCTTCCTTGTTCTTCTATAAAATACCCCCCTTAACAGGATTTAGTCTTGATCCCCACACAAAGGAAAACAATATTACTAATCATTTTTTTCACTTCCTTTAGGAATCATGATAAAACTGGACAAATGTCCTTTCTTTACTAATAACAATGAATTAATCAAATACACTTTTTCTTATATGCTAATCTATACATTTTCATAACAATCAAATATATTTTAATTCCTTTATTATTAATTCCCATCCCTTCTTATAGTCTTTATCAAAATGTATCCCTTTATTACCTTCATAGAAAATTTTATACCTGCTATTTTTATTGTATTATCCAATTCTGTACTTTTTTCCTTTAAGTATCATACCTATTTCCTGTAAACATTCAACTAGAAACTCCTCTCATCCACTCTTTATTTTCAGTTGTTATAATAATATCATCTGTTTAAGACATTATAACAGATAACATAAAGAGTAGGGGACGTTCCCTGATGTCCTGGCCATATTTACCCAGGTAGTATAAATACCACCTTGAGTTTCACCTGAAAATAGGCTACTAGCCCAGGTTAGTCCCTCTAGGCTAGTAGCCTAGAGGGACTAACCTGGTTAACAAGGAAGAAGAAGGTTTAGGTATGATAAATCCAATAGTTTATGCTGCTTCATTAAACTCATGTAAGGTATTGAAATGGTTATAGAAAACGAATGAATAATTAGTGACAATTATATTGAAGTATAAGGAATTTGTGGATAATATAAGAAATAAAAGAACAAAATATTATTTAAATGAAGAACTAGAGATTTCAACAATTGGCTAAGTTTCTGGTGTCATTCTAAGGGGATCCAGTATCTGTCTGCCTGGGATGACATGATTGACAGACCACGATGCTTTGCCAGAGATGGCCTGCATCTGTCACCCCTGGGTTTCCGGATACTGGCCAAGGCTCTTGCCACCCCTATAGTGCCTTTTTTAGGCAGTGTTCCAAAGACCAAATTACTATTGTAACAGCTACAAACAAATGCAATCGGAGGGTCATGCTGCTCAATGCTAGAAGTCTAAATCTCAAAATGCACTCGCTTGAAGCACTCCTTTAATTGGAGAATATTGACATTTGTGCTGTAACAGAGACCTGGTTCAAGGCAGCAGAAAGCAACACTGCACTACCAGGCTATACCTCATTCCACACCTTTTGGCCCTAGAACTTGGACCGAAGCTCCAAAGGTGGTGGTGTTTCCATATTCATAAAGGATGCACACACCTCCAGACTGGTAGCCCAACATAACACATCAGAGATACTTCAGGTGCAGCTAACATTAGGTAAAACAGTGATTCAGGTCGTAGCCTGCTCTAGGTCCCCAACCATGTCCCAAGACTCATGTTTCACATTCCTAAGCACCCTGGAGAATATTAGGGTCCAGCCTAACACTCTCATACTGTGCGACTTCAACTACCCCTCCATTAACTAGAAAACTACTCATGTACCAATACTCTTGCCCAATGTTTCCTGGAATTCATTAATTCCAATGCCCTGGACCAGCTCGTTCTTACCCTCACTAGAGGTTAGCAACATCCTTGACCTGGTCATTACTAACATGGGTGACTGTTGTTCTACACCAATAGTCAACTCCTTCCTGGTTAGATCTGACCACAAACTAATCACCTTGGAAATCCACCCCCCCCCCCCCCCCCCCGCAAAGGTAACCACCATGAAAAACTTCTCCAAAGCTAACTTTGGGCTCACAAAAACAGAGGTGGCTAACTTCACGGCACCCATGCAAATGGAGAATAGTTGCATGACCACCAAATCATACACCAATGCACTGTACGAACACATACACAAATGCATGGATCTCACCATACCCAATAGAACCAAGACTCTCTCCTCCAAAAAAAGGAAGCCAATCTGGTGATCCCCTGCCATAAACAAACTCTACAACAGAAGGAGGAAACTGATGCAGAATAAGGTGAAGTCCCAAGATTGGAAAAACTCCCTTAACACCCTCAACAAAAAGTTGAAATCCCTCATCAAATCCTCCAAAGTTAGCTATGAAAACAGAATTGTAGCAGATAGTAAAGACAACCACAAGGTCTTCTATAGTTATGTAAAGAATCTCCATGGCAATACCCAGATTTGTTCTGAGCTAATGCACAATGGTACCTCCTATACCAAGCCAACAGATATTGCCAATATACTGGTTGACACATTCAGTGCCAACTTTACTCCCCCAAAGGTCCAATCATAATACCAGTAGATTGCCAGGCACCCTGTATTACTACTGCACTGGTTTAAACAGCACTGCCCAAGGCCAAGAATACAGCTTCTATGGGACCTGAAAATATACCTGGCTGTGTTCTACATGAACTACAGAGTGAACTGGCACCTCACCTGTGTGCCCTGTTCAATTACAGCCTCACCTCAGGATTTACCCCTACCGAATGGCACACTGCTACAGTCATCCCTCTCCACAAAGGAGGAGTGACTACAGACCTTGGAAACTATTGCCCCATTAGCCTGATGAGTCTGATATGCAAAGCTATGGAACGCATCATCATGGACCTAATAAACAAGGATAGAGGGAATCTCCAAACACAGTTTGATTTTGTGAAGGGTAGATCATGCCTGCTCAACTTGGTCGACTTTATTGAGTCAGTCACCAGAGCTGTGGATGAAGGCAAGGTGGTTCATACAGCCTACCTTGATCTGGCCAAGGCCTTTGATACCATTCCCAACTCAGGAATCATAGAAAAACTCACTAAGCTAGGCATCAACCCCTATATCACTAGGTGGGTTGCAAACTGGCTCACAGATAGTACCCACAGTGTGAAAGTAGCTGACTCCAAGTCAGACTGTCGACCAGTCATGAGTAGAGTCCCACAGGGTTCAGTCGTGGGGCCTCTCCTGTTTGGTATTTACTTCTCTAAAGTTCAGGCCAACAAGAAAGGGACTCTTGCTGACAAAGTTCACAGACAATTGCAAGTTGGGAGCTACTATTAACTCCCCAAGTGATGTTGACATCCTACAGAAAGGCCACACTGAGACCAACGACTGGTGCCAGAACCATGGGCCTTAAGCTCAGTGCCAAAAAATGCGTTGTCATCCCCTTTGGGTAGTAGTCCACTGAACACAGAAGGCGTTATAAGAGATCTGGGAACATAGGTTGACAGCAACCAATCTTTTGACCACCACATTGCCACTGCGGTCAGAAAGTCTTTCTATGTGGCACATCTCATTACTAAGGGTTTTGCATCCAGGAAGAAAGAGGTCATTATCTCCCTCTACTCTTCCCTCATTAGGCCAATCATCTAGTACCATTTGGCAAGTACCTCACTAGACACCTGCAACAACTGGAGAGGCCACAAAAGTATTTCACAAAGAGGATCCTAGGACTTAAACACTTGTCCTATATGGACAGACTCAAAAAACTCCTACTATTCTCTGTCTCATATCGGCTACTTAGAGGCGACCTCTGCTTGACTTACAAAGCCATGTCTGACCCAGCTCTGTTAGAAATGCTACATCTAAATAAATCCAAATCCCTGCGCACCACACACTCCATAGACCTCAACCTCATTACCACAATCAGCAGAACATGCTGGAGGGACAGGTTCATAACCCAGAGACTGCCCGCACTATGGAATTGACTTCCCATACATATCAAACAGAGTACCTCACTGGCCCTCTTCAAGAGAAAATTTGATGAGTGAATGGGAAATAGAAAATTCACCCCGGGGATCACTCCAGTGGCTCTACTCAAAAGAGACACTGGGCACTAAGGTCGGGTGGCATGATGCCAGTGTAACCCTATGGGCTAGGCTTGTAAAGGCTCCAGGGCCATTAGCCTAGTACACACCCATGAACCTATGAACAGATCCAGGCCCAGCAAAGTGTTCTACATCTGAAATTTCAGCAGGAAGCGTACTTGACTTATTTTCATGTGCAATTACTGATGTTAGTGGTTGGAAAGGATGACAGAGTATCATATGACTCAAGCCTTACCTTAAGGCAAGGCGCCTTAAACACTAAATAGGATTTTTTTTTATATATTTTTTATTGTACTATTATGGTTATATGTGCACAAAATGTGTGTGTATATGTATATATATATATATATATATATATATATATATATATATATATATATATATATATATATTTTAATAACCATCAGGGATGACATTCCTCCTTTTTTAAATATTATTGTGTGTAAATACACACCTTCCTATATATTTTATGCATTTTTCTTATGGATATCGATATATGTTCTTATGTTAGTGGAGTAATATCTCTTTAAATTGTGATGTCATACTAATTGTCCTAGTATTTAACCAAGCATCAGTTGTAGTGATGTGGTCTGATGAAGCAACATTAAGTTGTGAAAGCGCTTACCGTTTGTCTTCTGCAATAAAGTACAGTGACTGATTTCCAGTGTGTAACTTTGGTGCCTTAATTTACTTTTGCTGTTGTTGTGTGTTTTGGGCACCTCAGTGTACCTGCAGCCGTTTGGTTTTTGCATCTTCAGTGCCTAGTGGGACTAACCTGGTCAACAAAGGGTAAAAAATGTTGCCTTATGGTGTGACCTCCTCAACCCAGCCTGATGAATGCAGACACACACACACACACACACACACACACACACACACACACACACACACACACACACACACACACACACACACACACACACACTAGTCTGAGAGTACAAACATTTAAACGAGCACACATTCTGGAGCACATAGGTCTACAGATTAATAGGTTAATGCTAAGTTATGGCTGGAGAGCCATCAAGAGGCTTTAGTCACATTACCCTAACAGGGATGGACTAGACCAGTTCCCTCTGGACAGACCATTATAACTCCAAGGATGTATTTTTGACTGCCCACGTAGTCACTGAGGTTTACTGATAGTGGAGTTGAAGGCAATTTGGGAGCCACCCCCCTGAAGTGCAAGTGGGAGGTGGGAGGTTGGCATAATGGTTAAGGTATTAACCTTACAATCACAAGGTGCAGGGTTTGATTCTCACATGGGGCAATTGGCTAGGCTTAAAATAGTCCATAAGGGCAGTTAGCCTAGTACTAACCTATGAACCTATAAGGAAGTCTACTTCAAAGATGAGGAAGACACTGGGTAAGAAACCTACCATAACAGCAGGTGTTATTAAGCTTACAAAAGAGGTTTAGGTTTTTGGACTGGGTGTTTTTTAAACTGTTTGTACTATGAGAGTGTGAGAAGACAAAAAACAAGGGTCTTTCACAGCATAAAACACTAAGCAAAGGCCATCTCCCAAGAGCCTATATGTGAAGGAGTGGAGACAGACAGAGGAATTTCAACCTCTTAGAGTAGCTTATGTGGCTTAAATCTTGAGTTTTTAGTTAGGAATCTTTTGAGCCTTTTGACTTGTGCAACATGTTTAGGCAGGTATCTTCTAAGGGGGCTACTGTTTCTTATAACTGCAAATAAGGTTTTTCCATCAGTCAGGTAGCCTGGGGTAATAAGAAAAAATTATCTGGCATCTTATGCTAGGATACTATCTGAATGGGGAAAGAAACAAGTCGGAAAGCAGTACCCCTGTAAGAGAGGAATCCATACTTACTCTCAGCAAGCCAGAAACTGTATGAACTTGGTACTGGGAGTATTACGGCAAAATGCCACTGCGCAAGACAGGGGTGGAAAATGCCAGACCAGTACAGTGAAGAACAGAGCCAATAGATAAACAAAGGAAGATCCAAGAACACTATATGAATATCTCTAAATGGTTGAGAATGTCAGACAGCTGTTACATCTAATATTCTTCTCTTTTGTATCGATAACTACAGTTAATCCTGTGACACAGGATAATGTCCATCAGTGTGAAACACTTGTGAACTCACTGACAATAGACTTCAGTTACAAAACGTTGAGCAGCTGGGGTTAAGGTTAGCTAAGCAAACCATGGGGCAGATGGGTGACATAGTGTGTGAGAGTGACAAGAGCATTTAAAATTAATTTTTATGTTGAAAACTGCTTGTCGCTAGTCCTTCAACACAAAAGGATGAACAGTGGTGTGAAAACAATTGGTAACGCATTGCTAACAGACCTAATGATCACAAATGGTCATGTAGCTAGGGTAAAAGTAAGTTTAGCAGGCCACAGACAGGTAGGTCAGAGAGAGAGTCTAAACATATTTTCATTATATTGACAACTGTTTGCAGAAAAAAAAGATACTTATTAGCATCCAGGGCACTACTCTTCTGTTATTAATAATTGTTGTACCTGCATTGTTGTCACACACCCACAAATGGATAGCAGACTATGACTACTTGGCATGTCTAATCTCTTCATCTTTCAGTTAGCTGCAGATCCTATTAAACCATCTGTTTGTTTCTTTTGTTTTTGTTTTTTTTTTTTCTGCTGGTTAGCATAAGAATTACCTAATGCCTGCAACATGTTTTTTTAAGTTCATCATGCTTCAAAGTACATCATCCCCAAGAAGGCCATTCCGATCATCCACTTCCCTTTGTGTAAAAGAAAAATTCCTTCCACATTTTTTGGTTTCATTTTTCCAAGACTTTTGGGTTTCTAATACTATGATGGGAATGGACCCCATTCCAAAGTCAGGGTATAATTAAACTTCCCAAAATTAGTGTTGTCTCAGTCTTTGATGCTGGCCAAAAGTATTCTTCTCAGCACCTTCAACATACTCAGAACTGACTCCTTTTGCTGGAGTTTCATACATTGGCAGAATATCTAAATACAACTGTAGATTATTTTTTTATAAGACCCATTGCTCTTACTATTATGGAAACTGTTTGGGTATCTTTCTTCTACATTGCTCTCATTTCTGCCTGCAAATATTGATATTTTATGACTTAGGTGTAGCAGTTTCAGTCATCAATGCTACTTTTGTCTTTTTTTCATGGACTACTATGTCTGGTTTTCTTGCATCTATTTTTAAACTGTTGGTAATGGGTGATCTCGTGTGATTTACACTTCATCATTCTCTATAATGCTTTGTGGTTCATGTTTCCAATGTTTCCCAACTACTTCTATATTGCAGTGTTTGCACAATCCCCACTGCAGCAGTATTGCCACATTATTGTCCCTTTCAGTGTGCATGACTATATCCCACCCAGTAGCAAGATCTGAGACTGTTTCAAGTTCATTTTTACAAAACCTACATTTGTCTGTTTCTCCAAACCAATGTGTATGTAGTCCACTGCCTTGGGCTGTCATTACCAACCTTTCATCCTTTGGTTTCAGCTCACATCTTCTTAACCATTCCTGTGTCAAATCCTGATCAACATGAGGTTGTTCCAGGAGATCTCTGTACTTGCCACTATATTTATGACTTTTCTACATTTCTGTCCCTCTCATCTAATCCTTCTCCTTATAGTCTTTCTTTTGTTTTTGGCACAATCAGTTGCTGTCTAGTTTTATCTACTTCCAGTTTGATTTCTATTCCTGCTTGCCACCTGCATGTTTCTGCTAAACTAAGCAGAAAAGTCATCTTAGACTTGCTCTCCTCACGCTGTAGAACTTTCATTATGTTTGGAACTGATGAGGTCAGCAGATATGTATGATTTCCCACAACTGCAGATATATACATGTAATCAATTTCAAGGAGGCCCATACCTTCTTCAGAGTGTGCAATATATAATGTTGGTATGCACGAATTTTTATATAATCATTTGATAAGCATGAAGCATTTTTCTTTTTTTTTTTCTATTCAACTGATTCAATAACTTTTGAAGCCAGTCAATCACACCAGAACTGTAAGTTAAAACAGGAAGAGCAAATCGGTTTATAGCTTGGACTTTATATTCCTTGATGTCAAGGCTATTTTCAAAATTAGTTTTAGTCTTCTGAACTATTCCTTACAGAGTTTTATTCACATTTTGTCATGTTTTACTGCACAACCTTCCTCAATTCTCATATATTTATACACTCCTTCCTGGTAAAGTTTCTTTATATCATACTCCTGTCCTAAATTGATGTTTTCTTGGTACTGCAACTTTCCTGCTTTAAATATTGCTTTTGCACATTTATCAAGACCAAATGTCATTCTTATATCACCTGATAAAGTTTTAACCACTTGCAGTTATGCTTTCAACTCTTCATCTGATAAGCTGTAGTTTTGTCAGCCACAAAAAGTAGATGAGAATTTTTTATACAAGTTTGTTTCCTCTGAGACAAATTGCAACCAAGACCTATTCTGTTAAGTAAACAGCTTATTGGGTTAAGCGCAAGACAAAAAAAAAAAAAAAAAAAAAAAAAAAGCAGTGACAAAGAATCACCCTAAAATATCCCACTTTGAATTTTTATCCTTGAGATAATAATTTGCCATTTGTCATGGCTTAAATGCAAAGTGGGTTGCCACTATTAGATGGTCACTGTAATGTAATCGATCAATGTAGGGTGCATCTTTTACATTTGTAAGCACTGCTTTATCTATGAATGTGGCATGCAGTCAGATGCTTTTTTGTAATCTATCCATGCCATACTTAGATTCTTCCTATTTTTTCACTTCTCCATTATGACTTTATTGAGCAGCAAAAGATCCTTTGTTCCATATGACTTTCTTTTCTTACCCTTTTGCTCTATTGCCACGATTGTGTTTTCTTCTAAGTGACTATAAACTCTGCCTGTAATTCCAGTACATAATTTGTACATCATTGGAAGGCAAGTTATTATTGGTCTATAGTTTTTTGAATGACTTACAGGTTTACATTTGAGGAGTATTATTTTTCCTGTTATTAATTCAGGTTGGTGTCTGTTTGGGATGCACATATGAGTATTTCTTATCCAGGGCTAAATTTTTGTGTAAATATGTTAATACTTTAAGCTAGAAGTTAAGTACTGCATCTGGGCCTAGGAGTTTCCCTTTAGGAATATTTCTTAATTTTGTTTCAGTTTCTCTGACACTTACTTCATCCCATTTCAACACTTGAACTCTTTACTATTGCATTTAAATTTTCTGTCCATTCAGCATCTTTATGTTCCACATGGTCTTCATAAATACTTCTAAAATATTTCTTCTTTTCTGGTGAGGTTTCCATTCCTTCTGTTTTGTTTCCCTGTTCTCTATAAAACATTTTAGGACATCAAAGAGCTGCTCATTTTTTACTTTTCCTTTACATCTATTTATCTGTACAACGTCTGAGTTTTTCTGCCTGTGCTGATACCTTTAATTTATTATTTGCAATAGTATTTGATAGATCCCAGACTGTGCTGATACTGTGCATTGCATTTATCACATCTGTCTAAGTATTTTTGTTGATCAGTTCTTTCCTTTATATTCTTCTAACAATGACACTTCTTTTCTTAACTATTTTACCGTTTTCTCTATTCAATGGTTCCATGATGGCATTTTATTTCTTCCCTTCCTTTTCCTTCTTGCTATGTATTTTTGTGGAAACTTTATCTGTTATTAGTTTAGCTGCACAGTAATATATCATGTTTAATTCTATCACTTGAATTTCTGTAACAGTCTTGACTACTGCATTCAGAAGTTTTATCAGATTTGTAACATTTTGTCTTATTTGCTTTCTTCCATCGATCTTAATATGTTTATCCATCTGTATTAGATCAAGCAACTCTTCAGTTAGATCATTGTCTTCTAAACTTGAGGGTGCATTCTTTGCTCTCTGTTACCTGTAGGCATTCTACAGAAAGTTCCAGAATGTGTTCCTGTGACATATCCTCTTCAGCTACATCCTGTTACATCTATTGCTCCTTCATATGGGAACTCACTGGCCATCACTCTACAACATTGCCTGCATCATAGTTTGCCACTGTTTCCTGCTCCTTTTCTTGCTGTGCAACTCCAACTGAACTTTTGTACTGGTTTCCTACTGAAGGCTCTAGAGCATCATCATGTGACAGAAGATCAGATGCTTCCCATTCCACCTGTTTCTCCTTAATTTGGGTACTCATTGTTCCATCATACTGTGACCTTACCTGAGTTGGATTTTCTACACTAAATCCTTCGGTTTGCATGTGATTCAAAACTTCAATTTCTATTTATTTAACTTTTCCATTACTAATCCTCTTTTCTTCTCCCCCTTTTTATTTTATTTTTAGTATTGTGAAATATTTCACATCTGGGTGTCTTTGCTAGTATTTCTCTTCAAATACAGTGTATATAAAAAGTTTACATACCCCTGTTAAAATGTCAGGTTTTTGTGATATAAAAAAAAGAGATCACAATAAATCATTTCAAAACTTTTCCCACCTTTAATGTGACCTATAACCTGTACAATGCAATTGAAAAACAAACAAATTTGTTAGGGGAAAAAAATATAAAAAATAAAAAAAAAACATACAATAAGCTGGATGCATAAGTGTGCACACCCTTAAACTAATGCTTTGTTGAAGCACCTTTCGATTTGATTACAGCATTCAGTCTTCTTGGGTAGGAGTCTATCAGCATGGCACATCTTGACTTGACAATATTTGCCCACTCTTCCTTGCAAACGCTGTCAGATTGCAAGGGCATCTCTTGTGCACAGCCCTCTTCAGGTCACCCTACAGATTTTCTATTGGATTTAGTTCTGGGCTCTGGCTGGGCCATTCCAAAACTTTAATTTTCTTCTGGTGAAGCCATTCTTTTGTTGATTTGGATGTATGCTTGGGTCATTGTCATGTTGAAAGGTGAAATTCCTATTCATCTTCAGCTTTCTAGCAGACAACTGTAAGTTTTGGGCCAAAAGTGACTGGCATTTGGAACTGTTCATAATTCCCTCCACCTTGACTAAAGCACCAGTTCCAGCTGAAGAAAAGCAACCCCAAATAATAATACTGCCACACCATGCTTCACCATGGGGATGGTGTTCTTCTGGTGATGCAAAGTGTTGTTTTTGCCAAATGTACCTTTTGGAATTGTGGCCAGAAAGTTCAACCTTGGTCTCATCAGACCATAACACATTTTCCCACATGCTTTTGGGAGACTTAATGTATTGTTTTGCAAATTTTAGGTGGGCCTGGATGTTTTTCTGTGTAAGAAAAGGCTTCCGTCTTGCAACCCTACCCCATAGCCCAGACATATGGAGAATACAGGAGAATACAGGAGATTGTTGTCACATGTAGTATACAACCAGTATTTGACAGAAATTCCTGCAGCTGTTTCAGTGTTGCTGTAGGTCTCTTGGCAACCTCCCTGACCAGTTTTCGTCTTGTGTTTTCATCAATTTTGAAGGGATGTCCAGTTCTTTGCAACGTCACTGTTGTCCCATTTTTTTCTCCACTTTTTGATGACTGTCTTCACTGTGTTCCATGGTACATCCAATGCTGTGGAGATTTGTTTGTGCCCTTTTCCTGACAGATACCTTTCAACAATGAGATCCCTTTGATGCTTTGTAAGCTCTCTGCGAACCATGGCTTTTGCTGTAGCAGACAACTGAGTAAATATCAGAAATATCCTACTAGGACAGCTGAACTTTATTTGGGGTTAATCAGAGTCTCTTTAATTGATGGCAGGTGTGTACCCAAGAAGACTGAATGCTGTAATTAAATCAAAAGGTGCTTCAACAAAGTATTAGGGTAAGGGTGTGCACACTTATGCAACAAGCTTATTGTACATTTTTTATTTTTTATATTTTTTTCCCTAACAGATTTGTTTGTTTTTCAATTGAACTGTACAGGTTACAGGTCGCATTAAAGGTAAAGTTTTTGAAATTATTTATTGCGGTCTCATTTTTTTATATCACTAAAACCTGGCATTTTAACAGGGGTGTGTAAACTCTTTATATCCAATGTATGTGCAAGATTCTAGCTCAGTTTTTAGTAGGGGGGGGGGTAGTATGGGAACCAGAAGTCAGATGACCAGATACATGTGATGTCATTCTGTAATCCAGCACTGAAATTATGTTTTAATACTAGATGAGACAGAAGTCTCAGGACAGTCTGTTTTTGAAACCTGACATAGAAAGATCACTCACCCACTTCATCTTGCCTTGCTTTAGTAAGTAAATGGGGAATAATCATTCTTTAGATCAGTCAGAAAAATATAGTAAGATTAGTTAAGTACTGTTTTTCTGTATCTGTGTGAATCTATTTATCTGTGTTATTTTAATATTTCCTGTGCTGAAACTCTGGTGTTTATTGTAAATAGATATTTAGCATTTTCATGTTCTTTTATTATTTATTATTAAATATATTTAAACTTTTCATTGTGGCTGGTCTTTTAGAGAATATTTTAACATTTAAGAGTACTTATATTTATTTTGTGACTTTGTGGACAATCCTGAAAGCCTTGCTGTTTGGTCAACATTACCATTTGTTGAACAAATATGAACAAAAAGCCACCAGCCAGATGAATAAATCCAATTTAATAACGAAACGAGACTTATACAGCCAAATAAACGAACTTTTAAAACACCAAAAAAACACTGCCAAAAACAGATATATGTAAGCGCTTTCATTTAAAAGTTTTAAACTTCCTCAGACAAAAGACTCTATTACATCACTTCCTTTTATAAACTTCTGATAATTCAAAGAAGTGCGCCAAAATCTAATTCAAATTGGAGCATGCTCAGTTGCAGAAAAATGGGAAATAGAATTTCTAAATACCAAACTCATAAAATATTAAAACATAATGGATAAACCTATAACTAAATACAATCATTTACATCCTAAAATTTATATATTATTTTAAAAAACAATACAAAAACATGCATCAATTTTTAATTTTTATATTTATATAATGGAACCCAAACTTTACCGAATCTCTTAAAATCTATAATTAAATATTCCACATATCACTTATTTAATATTAATGAATCTATATATAACAATAAATATTAACTCCTATAACAAATTATAAATAATTAAATTCATATAATGATTTAAAAAAAAATTTATCTTAAATATATTACTATATTATTAACTATATTGTTTATAATATATGGCTTCCTCCATAATAATTCAAAATTCCTAAAATACTTTAAATTCAATGTTATACTAGTCTCTAATTTTATTACGAGTTAATGCCTTTAATTTTAAAATTGGCCTGATGGAACTTCTTTCATTTAAACCTGGCACAAAATCGGCTTGTAATTTTATTTGCCAGATCAATTCTCTTTCTTCCAGAATTAAGTTCCAAGGGGTCCTTTCTTCTATTTCCACTTGATCTATCGCTATGTAATAAAATTTATGATTATTGCATTCATTGATATGTTTTGCTAGCGCATTATTCAATTTCTTATTTTTTATAGCATATTCATGCTCATAAATTCTCTGTGTGAACATTTTTCAGTCTTACCTATGTAAAAGGCAGTACAGGAATTACATCTTGCAAGATACACTACTGCTCTGGATTTACAATTAAATTTCTTTTTAATGTGATACTTTTTATCACGTATAATAAAACTATCACCTTCTTGAATTTTGAAACACCATTTACAAGCTCCACATTTATAATTTCCGTTCTTCACTTTTTCTCCTATTCCTATATTGTTATTAGATTTTAATAAATCCTTAAAACATTTTCCTTTTCTATATACTATCATCGGAGATTGGCTTATATGTTTTTTACATAAAATATCTCCGATTAAAATTTCCCAATTAATGTTAAACACTTCTTTCAAAATTTGGTAGTCTTGTGTAAAAGTAATAACCAGAGTTTTTGGAAATTCTTCATATTTACTGTTCTTATATCTACTACATGTATCTAAACTTTTATTATTCCCTCTATCCCCAGTACTACCTACATCTACCTTGCTAACACCTTCCTCAACTAATTCACTTTTAATTTCCAAAATTGGTTTAAAATAACCATTTTTTTTCTTTTTTGATTAACTTCCAAAATTAATTTATCTATTAACCACATAGGATATTCTTTATTTAAAAACATCTGCTTTAAATGTTCACATTCATTTATAAAATCTGAGAATTTTGTAATAATCCGAGCAGCTCTCACCAACTGGCCTTTAATTACAGACCTTTTCTGGTGGTCAGGATGTGCGCTAGTATAATGAAGGAAGCCATTGGAATAAGTTTTTTTCCTATAAATTAGGGAGATATATGCTTCTTCTTCATAATCTTTAACCAAATTAATATCTAAATAATTAATTTTATCTAAATCAATATTCCACGTAAATTTAAAAAAGTTTGTGGTTTCATTAATATAATTTAAAAATTAATTTAAAATCTCAATATTCTCTCTCCAAACTAAACAGATATCATCCTGAAAACGGTGATATGATTTAATATAACTGTAATATTTACTATTAAATACAAACTTCTGTTCCCAAAACATCATAACTAAATTTGCATAAGTCCCCCCACACGAAGACCCCATAGCTATACCTTTTCTTTGAATATAATACTGATCATTAAATTGTATATAATTATTATTTAATACAATTTCAATTAACTCAATTAAAAGATTATTTAGATCTTGTTCAAAAGAAAATTCAAATAAAATTTCACTAATCCATTTAAGCCCTATATCTTGGGGAATTACTGTATATAGGTCGCATACGTCAATTGTTACCAAGACATCTTTAGCATAAAACAATATTTGATTCATATGTTCTAAAAATGTCCAAGAATCCTTGCAGATATATTCTTCCTTCATTATTACTTTTTAAATTCATAATCCACATATTTGGCACATGCTGATGTAACAGAATCTCTCCCATCCACTAGAGGGTGCATAGGGGGATCTTCTATATTTTTATGCATCTTAGGATTCCCGAAAAAAACGGGAATCCTAGGTGTTAAAATATTTAAATAATTAAATAAATCAATATCTATCCGTTTATCTAGAAACATATCATTAATCTGTAAAAAAATCTTTTTATACGCACAATTCAATTCATTCAAAGATACCTGTTCATAAGTATCTGTATTTAAAATCAACTCCATTTTTTTATTATATAAATCTTTATCCATTATGACTACTCCTCCCCCCTTGTCTGGTTTCATCTGTAAACTTTTTAAAATTTCTAATTCCTTCTTATTTAAATTTGAGGGATATTCCATCTTTTTATTAATTTTATCTAGGTTCCTTAACTGGTTTTCAAACATCCTCTCATATAATAAAAGCTTAGGATGCAAGGGGGGATTATAAATACTTGAAATATTAAACTTATGTAGTCCATTATAAATTGAGTCCTGATACATTAACGAAAAATTAATCTTCCTCAGAAACAATTTCATATCAATAACAGTTGAAGTAAAATCAAATGCATGAGAGGGAACAAATGAAAAACCTTTTGACAGCAAATCCGCAACTTCATAATTAAATTCAATTTGAGTAAAATTATAAACTTTAAAGTCACCAGAACTATTTACGATAACTTGTCGCAACTTGTTTTGTGAATTACCGCTAAGTTCTTTCATAAATGTTCCATGTCCATTCTCATCAATACTAGTACCATTCTTCTTAATCAAGTTCTCCATTTTTTGTTTTTCGGCCTGGCTCCTTGAAACCCTGCTGGTTGTTGATTACCATAAGGGATTTTATTTTCGAGCCTCTCAGAACATCTTAATTCAGGGTATTCATCATCATATACCAAGTCATTTTGCAAGTTACTATCATATTGACCTTCTCCTGCAGGGTCAGATCTATGAACTTGGTTCGAAAAATAAGTTTTGGCTTTCCTATTATGCCCTCCTGGTGGTCTAGGATAAGCTATCCCATTTGCATATTGTTTGATGTCTCTTTCAATTTTTTCTGTTTTGTCATTCTTTAATTTAATAATGTATTGATCAATACTATTGTATATTCTAATCATATCATATTGAACTGTATCAAAAGAACCATCTGTTCGGATAGTTTTATCAAGCTCATCGAGCTGCGATATCAATTTGTCTATTTCTATCTGGTTATACTTAATTAATATATTAAGTAAATCCTTACCACTACGATCAAACAGCTGTAACAGTTCCATATGCATAGGCGAATTATAAACCAGTCCAATAGGGTACCGCCATAAGCGCAACCCTTTAGGAATAATATTCAGTTTAATGCACTCTTTCAAATACGCACTCTCGAGTTGCAACTTCCTGCATTTCATTAATTTGATATCAAAATCATTCAATTTATGATCAATATCATTATTGTCATTGTTACCTCTATTAGGTTGTCCAGAAAAACCGAAAGATGACCCCAACCACTCATTTAACATCGGAACAGTTTTTCTCAGTCCATCTCTATGCCCATTCGATTTTTGAGCACAGGATCCACTATTTTGACTGTGATTACTCAACTGCATTCCTTGATTAACGAAATTGTCCTTCCCTTTATCTCCAATCTCCATGCCATTCACTTCCATATCGCCCTTCTGATTATTAAAACATGCTGGAGTGATGTTAAAGTCGAAATTAGACTGCAATGATTGCGTTGATACTTCTTTTACATGCCCATTCGTCCGGCTATCATCCACTTTATTAATTTTCTCAAATAAAATATCCACGCGTTGCGTTAATTTAAGAATCAAGGCTGTTAAATTCCCAATCGACCCTTCGGTGCCTTCAATGGAATCATCCAGCTGTACGGCTATATCGTTTAAACAAACTGTAGACATGATAAAGAACGACCAAACTGATGAACAAATATGAACGAAAAGCCACCAGCCAGATGAATAAATCCAATTTAATAACAAAACGAGACTTATACAGCCAAATAAATGAACTTTTAAAACACCATAAAAACACAGCCAAAAACAGATATATGTAAGCGCTTTTGTTTAAAAGTTTTAAACTTCCTCAGACAAAAGACTCTATTACATCACTTCCTTTTATAAACTTCTGATAATTCAAAAAAGTGTGCCAAAATCTAATTCAAATTGGAGCATGCTCAGTTGCAGAAAAATGGGAAATAGAATTTCTAAACACCAAACTCATAAAATATTAAAACATAATGGATAAACCTATAACTAAATACAATCATTTACATCCTAAAATTTATATATTATTTTAAAAAAAAATACCATTTGTATTAAGATTAATTTCACTCAGTATAATTTGGTAACCTTGTAAGAGCCTTAGATTCGCTGGCTCTGGAGTGTCCTGGTAGCAGTATCTACCTTATAGTCTGGGCAATGGGGTATAGCTAGTAAATCTGTGCCAGCCTTTCCCAGGTGTGTGTGTGTGTGTGTGTGTGTGTGTGTGTGTTTGTGTGTATGTGTGTGTGTGTGTGTGTGTGTGTGTGTGTGTGTGTGTGTGTGTGTGCTAAAATCAAATCTCAAAGAGTGTATGTGTCAGCTACTTGCAGCACAGACAGAGTACTGGTTTCACAGAGTGGGTGGTGGAGGACTTGGCCTAGGACACTCAGCCGAGGACTCAACTCTATAGCTGTGCCAGTGGGGAGTCATACTGGGGTCTGGAGAGAGAGAGAGAGAGAGAGAGTGTGTTCCCTGTGTGCTCTTAAGGGAAATTGTGCTTGGTGCAGAGAGATGAATCTGGAAAAACTGTGTATATCTATTTTTGTTCCAAGTGAAAATTCCTCACCAGTGTCAATGGTGAGGATTCAGGCTCTATTATTGCTGGCCTAAAGAAGGGATATCACACCACCAAAAGGCATACTTTTCTTTTTCGGCCAGCTGTGACATCAAAGGTACTGAACAGGAGCAGCCTCAGTATCAGCCCCTGTGGTATGGCAACCATCTTTTTCCTGAATGGAGACCACAGCTAGATCATGATCACATGGGGCCCAGGGTGCCTTGACTATACCTCAGTGTTTAATTTGGTCCATTTCTCCCAATTACCATTACAATTCCTAACAATGATCAGATATCAAACAGATGGGGCTAGCAGATTTTTCAACTGGTTGGAAGGCTACAGCTTACATTACCATCAACTACTCACATGGACCTGTGTGCCACCACTAAACACCAGAGATGTAGGCAAAAAAAAAGTTAAGACTTAAAAGCAGTGTCTCTGTGGCACAACAAGGAGCACACTCACCTGTGGTACAGATGGCTGTGGTTTCTGTTCCCACATCAGGTAGATAGATTGTTGACACCACAGTGCAGCATGGGGGGGGGGGGGTTCTGCACTCCTGAGTATTCCAATCTTCAGATGAGATGTCAAACCAGGGCCCTATCTGCTTCAGTTGGTGGTAGCCCAGGCAGATGTAAAAGAGCCCACAGAACCTATTAACTTATTAAAAAGAGTTGGGGACATTCCCTGATGCCTTGGCCAAATTCCCCCTAGTAGTATTAATACCACCTCAGGTGTCCCTACTGAATAGAGGCTAATAGTCTAGTGGGATTAACCTGGTCAACAAAGGTTAGACAAAAAAAATAAACATAAGCAACAAAGGGGAGAAAATAGAAGTGAACCTTGTACCCTTATCACAGGCCAACACTAAGGGACTCTGGCTAACAAAGTTTGCAGATGACTGCAAACTGGGAGCCATTATTGAATCCCCAAATGATGCAGATATTCTACAAAAAGGCCTTACAGAAACAGATGCCTGGTGCCAGAGCCATGGGCTCAAGCTTAATGCCAAGAAATGTATAGTTATCCCCTTCAGGAAAAAACATGTACCCATGAATTACCACATAGGTGGCAGTACACTAAACACCAAAAGTGTGATGAGAGACTTGGGGACACAGGTGGACAGTGGTCTCACTTTCGATAACCACATCGCCACGTCAGTCAGGAAATCCTTCTATGTGGCACACCTCATCACTAAGGGCTTTTCATCCAGGAAAAATGAGGTAATTGTCCCACTGTACTCATCCCTCATTAGACCCATTATAGAGTACAATGCCCCATTTGGTATGTACCTCACAAGACATCTGTGACAGCTGGAAAGGCCACACAAATACCTCACTAAAAGAATCACAGGCCTACAGCAGATGTCCTATGTTGACTGTCTAAAAATACTCCAGCTATACACTGTGGCATATCCTCTACTCAGAGGTGATCTCTGCTTAACATACAAGGCCATGTCAAACCCTGAGCTTTTGGACATGCTCCACTTAAAGAAATCCCAATCCCTCAGAGCCACATGCTCCAGAGATCTAAACCTTGTCATCACAATGAACAAAACATGCTGGAGGGATAGGTTCCTGACCCTGAGACTCCCCATACTCTAGAATAGACTGCCCATACATGTCAAGCAGAGCACCTCCTTGGTCCTCTTCAAAAGGAACCTTGATGATTGGATGAGAGATAGGAAATTCACCCTGGGGATCACGTCAGTCACCCTGCTAGACAGGGGTCCAGGGAAGTAAATATTGTGGGAAGAAATATCCAGGGAATTGTTATGGCTAGGCTTGTATAGGCCCTAGGGCTGATAGCCTAGTACCAACCTATGAACCATTGAACGTATAAGAAACAATAGCAGTAGCCCACTGCGATAAGTTAGTGCAGCAATTGCTTTTCAAACACACATTGAGGATCTCAGACTTTATTCAATATCTGCAACAGTTTATGAGTTATGAAGGAAAGGGACAGGGAATAGAAGGCATACTGTTATACACCACAGCACAAAAAATGTACACAAAGCCAGCAGTAATGGTGGGTGAAAGACACAGGATATACTTTATATATTACTTTTAAAAAGTTGCTAGAATAACATCTTTTTCACTAGCATGCGTTTACTGAAGGATCTACAGTGTGAACATCTAATGTCTGATTGTAATAATTTATGATTTACAAGGGCAGGAAAAAGGACACAAAGAGGATGTTCTCACAACACAGGGACAGTTATGGGGTATGTAAGTGTGTATATGTGTGTGTGTGTGTGTGTGTGTGGGGGGAATGAATGGGGGTGCATGTGCTAACACAATGTGACCATCTCCAATGTTAACTACCACAGGCAGGTGCTGATCAGTACTTATGGCAGTGAACAGTCACTGAGAGACATACAAATCAGTCAGTCATGACGTCTTTTCTCATTGCAGTTAAAGTGCCTATGAATTACAGTTCTGTGCATCACAGAAACAGGGCCTTTTTACAGCATACCTTACTGCAAACACTGGGGTTCTTTCTGAATCCCTAGAATGCTGTATTTTTAGGCCTGACATTACACCAACATGATATATTACATTTTGACAGTGTTTGGCTATTTTTACACCGAGGATGAATGAAAGCTATATAAATGTTTTCAGCTGATTGTTTTGCAAAGGATGCACCCTGTCAATTTACATAGACCCTTCTGGCCTGAATTTCACCTAACTTCAAATGGCAATATCTCTACACTCCTTGAAAATATTGTTATTAAATTGTCAGGACATGACCCCTCCATAATCCCATTAATTTTGTTTTATACAGTCTTACAGCTCTTAGGGAAAGAAAACAATAACATTTCAAATATGTACATGCCTGTCACAGAACATGTAAAATGTCCATATTTTGCCAATAAGATATAAAAATGAAAGAAAATATTGCTTTTTCCTAAAAAAATAAAAAAAGAGTATTATTTTTGTTCTCATTCTATAAGAACACACCAGTGATATTAGTTTAATGCATACTGATGTTACAGTGAAATGAATGGGAAAAACACGCAAATGGTTCTATAACTACTAGTGGTACCTGGCAATAAAGGGTCATTTCTCTGTACCTGTAGAAGCATTCTGGCAAATACCTCAGAATAAAATATTACCACAAAATGCACTTAGCTGGTGGTTTAGTTGTAAAGATGCATACACACATTTGCCTTCTTGTAATGTAGTTTACAGCACATGAGCCTAAAGTAGGGGACGGAAGTTCATAGGTCCAGTAAAAGTAAACTTTTGTAATAAGAAGAAATCGAGCTTTTAGTTCTGATGTAAGGAAAACACCATAAAGAAGGAATTTTATGCCATTGTTATACTTGATGTACTCTACAAAAGCTCCTCATGGCATCCTAAACGAAAAGAAAGTATAGACAAAATGTCAGACTGTGGCAGTAAAGGCATGTGACATAAAGCCAATGAGGCCTTCCTTTGAAAGGCTATATCTCTGCCCCCCTTTAAGATGCCATAATAAAACTTTCAGTTAATAATGACAGTGTGTTTGTCTACAAAATGTAAATAAGATTCCTAGTCTAAACTTAGAGATTTCAGTGCAGCTCACCTATGAATTTGACCATATAACTTCAGCTGCTTTAAAGTATGGCATTGTAGCCAAATCATGTTACAAATGAAAAAGAAATCTGATGAAATACACAATGTTTTACTGCAGATCTAATGAAACTCTGTAAAGCATTCCGGCCATTACTGTGTTTTGCTTAATGAAGAAAATTTCAAAACAACAATCTAAATGGAAACCAATATAATGAAAAATGTCAGACTGTGACAGTGAACATCTCTAAACATATTGATGTAGTGCCTATCTGTAAAAGGCCATATGTCAGTTCCCCTATAAAGTATCATTATGACACTTAAAAGCGTAACAATAGGGTGATCAGCTAAGAAAAAACATGTTTCCTACTTTACCCTTAGGAATTTCATTGCATCCCAACACTGAATTTGATCCTTTCAACCATTTGGCATATTAAACTATAGTATATAGCAAATAAAACAAAAATATTTACTGGCAAAATATACAATACAGTAAAGAAGTATTGTAGTTTATTACTGCTTTCAGTGTACTGAGAAGTTCAGCATAGAACCATGAATGAAAACTGAACATAATACAAAATAATCTGTGGCAGTATAGGTAACAAACCCTTTTCTATGAAAGTCTATACTTCAGTCTTCCTTTCAAACGTCATTATCAAACTTTACAATAGTAATAAGATGATCAGTTACAAAATGTACCTAAGACTCATATTCATCCCTCAGGAATTTCATTCAAGCTTAATGTTGAATTTCAGACATCTCCCTTAGCTGAATGAAAACATAAGTTGTAGTCATGGCATTCTATAAGTGAAAACATTTTTTTTCTGGAGAATATATAGGATTTTAATTATGGCATAATGAGAATTTAGTGCACACATATTCTGGATATTAGTTACACCTGGCCTTTTATGCAGAAGTCAAACCACCCCAGGTGGAAACAAAGTATAGTGCCAGGCTGTGACAAAAAGCCCTCTGAAACACTGGAGTCATTAGCTTTATACCAGTGCCCATGTATCAGTTCCCCTAAGACAGTTTGTAGTAAAGAAAAAAAAATACAGACTTCAAATAAGGCACTTGAGTACAACAGACACATCTAGTCCTAATTGAAAATACCCCTTCTGAGATGGCACACCATCTCTGACTGTGAAGTTATTGCAATAATACTCCCCTTGCTCTTTGACAGATACTGCCCCACAACAAACCATATAAATAAGCACTCAGAAGTAATCCTATAACTGACATTTGCTTTCAAAGAATGCCTGCTTCAAAAATAACATCCATATTCTGTATAGTTTTGTTATCTCACCGAGAAAAAGATAAAAAAAATGTAGCAGTCATAATAACATATTCCAAACTACTGTTGTTGGACACATACACTTTAAAGTCATATCATTTTTATGCAACAGTGATCATGTAACACCCCTGTACCTTCATGTACAGCATGTTTCTTCAACCCTTCTCCATAAAGACATCCACCTTCTGGGCACACTTTTGATGTTTGTGAGGAAAGTGAATGGGAAAAATGATCACAATAATTTATTTCAACCTTTTGATATAAGGACATGCATATACTCCCCTCTCCCAGTAAACTAGCAATATCAATGCTTGTTTTGCATGTATCATATAATTGTCATTTGCTTTAACACACTTTCTATCCAAAACCAAAATAACCATGTTCTGTGCAGTTTTCTGATGTGTGATTGAGAAGAACAGAAATGCATAGTTACTTTAATAATGAATTTCAACTTGTTGTTCATAGATAAAAACATTGCTGTTATGCTAGCCAGATATGTATTCCTCTGATGTTAAGTTATCAAATAAGCTGAAGAAAAATGATATGTATTTCAGTCTGTAGATTTCAGACACTATACCACACCAAGCAAGTCACTTTATAGTGATAATTTTAAAAGTCTTCTGTTTTAACTCACAGACTACCCCCAAAATATAGCCAGTATTTGTGATAACCTGCAATGTATAATTGCCAGAAATGATAAAAAACTACCATAGTAATGTATAACTTGCTGCACTACAGTGGACAACCAACACTATGCCAGTCATGCTAAAAAATAAATAAATAAAAAATCAAATGCACAAAAAACACATATAAATAGGACTGTTTTGAGCTGGGGAAAATGTCTACTGTTATCACAACTCACCAAACTATATTGTTTGCTGTCAGTAAAAAAAGAAATCTAACTTATCTGTAAGAAAAGACCATTCTTGACAACCAAGGCCTCCTTCCTCCTTCCGATATAGCCATACAATTAGTAATTGCTGGGAAAGCACAGAGATTAGTTGTAAAGATCAGCCGATCATCAGTACTTAAACTGCATAGTAGGAACACATGGGTTAGATACCCCTCCACTGTCACTGTTTTCTTTGGGGTAGACGTCTCACTTTGGCCATTCACTTCCAGGTTAGGGTTGGCCATTCACTTCCAGGTTAGGGTTCCTACTAATCTGAGTGGGAAGGTCTGCTTTTTAAAAACTGGTTTCATACTAATTTTAAAATAAAAATAAAAAGACGGACCTCGTGTGCAACAGTAATAGACGGCATGGATGAGCCCCCCACCCCCAAGCAAGCACTGGGTCTTACTAGGGAATTGCCTGAAAGCCTTGTGTTAGGGCCAGCTTTGGTGTAGACAATTTACCTGGCCCCACTGTGTCCTGTAATGTTATTTATTCTATTCAATAATTTTTGCGTGGTTCTATGTCAGATGACCTGTGATATGCAAAACATAATAGGAAAATAAAATACAACTAACTGATGGTTTTCTTGTTTGTGTGTGATGGGCCTATAGCCTCACAACTCTTATCTAATGGACAGGATAATTTCAGAGATTTGTTAAATATGTACAAAAAAAACATGTAAAAATATTCATATATTCATATACTTAATAATGAAATAAATTAGAAATTATGCATTACACCATTAAGTAAAATCTAAAACAGATGCAGAGTGAATCATCTATATTTAATCAGTTGGCAAAGTGACAATACTGAAAGTGGCAAGTGTGTGGGAAGTTCTTGGGTGGAACAACATGAAAAACAGCAGCAGTAATAAAAAGGTATACCAAACTCTGTGGCATAGGAATTCTGTCAGTATGTACCACTTATTATAGACCCTTGGGACACTCTTAAAACACTTATTTATAATTTGCTGCTCTTCCTAATAATTCTTCTTCTGTTCCCTGTAGAATTTGTTTAGAATATGGGTAAAAAATGACTTCCTATTTTGCAGTTTATATTTCTACCTGAACTGATGAGCAGAATGGATTAGCATTTTAATTCCTTAAATATGAACAGTAATTCAGCCTTCCTAAAGTTTGTAGCACAATAATAGCATGTGATAAGTAACAGATGAAGGGATATTAAGACTCTTGCTCTGATGTCATGATTTCATTGTCTGCATCTCCATTTCTATAATGCATTTTATAAGGGGAGCATCTTTCAGTGACACAACATCTTCACTGCAGAGCTATACAAAGGGGAGTAATGTTGCTGGACCCGGAATTCAGCCTCAAATCTTGGTGAGTTCCTTTACATAGTGGACCTATTTTCACAAAATCCCACTAAGATGACACTGATATATAGAGTGTATTTTATATATCACGGAGTGACACAGGTTAAAAAATAGAAAAGACAACTGGGTACACACGTCCCAGGATAAAAAAAAGTGCCCAATCTAGGTGAATACACTTGTGTCAGGACTGGTAAAAAATGACAGTGTAGAATCCTGCGGACACAAAAACATTCCTACAACAGGTTTAGGCTAGGCTCAAGAGGAGGATGGCTTCCCTGTGGTAGAAGGAAACAGTAGTCCATAAAATGTCACAGGCCAAAAAAAAAAAAAAAAAACAAAAAAAAAAACAACAGGCCATAAAGATAACAGAGTGGACGATTGAGGATAACTGTTACTGTTATGCAAGAAGCCAAGGATTTCCAGACAGAAGACATTCAGAATGACTGGGAGAAATTAAAGGAAAGAAAAACATTTGCACCAGAATAACTGTCAAAATCTTCAAATAAAAATGTGTCTTCATTAATACAACAGATACATGAAAAACGTTAGATAGATGAAGAAACTTTGGGCTGCCTGGAAAAATAAGCGAGAGAAGATCTGTAAAAATATAAGGAACAAAACCCAGAGATTTTTGAAAGATTTTAAAAAGAAACATACATATAGGAAAGAAAAGGAGATCTGATAGTGTGCAATATCTATGCAAAGGAAAAAGCCAAACTAATCAGTGAAAAGCAGTTCCAAAGATATTTGAAGAGAAATACAGGAAAAGGCACCTAGACATGGAAAATTTCATAATATAAAAACAGGAACACAAAGGGGAATGTAGTAAAGAGGATTAGTAAGGTAGAATTTAAAGAAATAGAAACTGAAGTCATATATTATCTGCAAAGTGCTTAGTGTAGAAAATCCAGCACAAGTAATGTCACAACACAATGGAACAAGGAGTGACAAATGGAGCAGGAGACATCTGAAAAATATTGACATGGGGAAAAAAAAGAGATCTGCTATAGTGCAATATCTATGCAAAGAAGAAAGCAAAGCTAATCAATTTAAAAAAGCAGCTCCAAACATATTTAAAGAGAAATACAGGCAAAGGGACCCACACATGGAAAATTTCACAATACAAAAGTAAGAAAACAAAGGGGAAAGTAGAAAAGATGAATAGTAATAGAGACGTTAAACAAATAAAAATTGAAGTTATGGATTATCTGCAAAACAGAACATCCAACACAGGTAATGTCACAGTATGATGGAACAATAAGGCCTCAGATTTAGCAGAAACAGGTGGAGGCATCTGAAGACTTGCCACGTGGTGATGCTGTAGAGCCTTCTACAGGATACTGGCACTAACGTTCAGCTGAAGTAGCACAGCAAGGTAAGGAGCAAGAAACAATGGCAACTCTGATGCAGGTAATGTTGTGGACATATGGGCCAGTGAGTTCCCATATGAAGTAAAAGCAGATGACTCAAGGGGCATCTGACGAGCATATGTCACAGAAAGATGTTCTGGAACTTTCTGTTGATTACCTGCAAGAAATGGAGAACAAAGAAGTTACTCTTAGTCTAGAAGAAAATGATCTTAAGAAAGAACCACTTGACTCAATAGAGATGGGTAGACATATTAAGATCGATAGAAGAAATCAATTACAGAAAGTAAATAAGACCCAAAATGTTAGAAATTTGGTGAGCAGATGAACACAGTATTAAGGACTATTAAGAGAAATGTTTATGATATAGCAGAAATAAATAGAATATATTACTGTGGAGTGAAACTAATAACAAATAAAGTCTTACCACAAAAACACTGACAATAAGGGAAAGGAAGGGAAGAGATAAAATGTCACCATGGAAGCATCGAACAGAGAAAACTAGAAAGCAATTAAGACAAGAAGTATCACTATTAGAACAATATAGAAGAGGGAACAAATCATCAAAAATAATAAGAAAGACAGACGAAGTAAAAGCAATGCACAGTTTCAAAACAGACCAGGATCTATCATATACTCTAGCAAATAATACACTAAAAATATCAGCACAGGCAAAAAAACTTGGAAGACAGGCACATAAATATAAAGGAAATGCACAAAAATAAGCAATCCATTGACTTCCCAAAAATGTTTTACAGAGAATGGGGAAACAAATCAAAGGAATAGAAACACCAACAAAAAGAAGAAATACACACATTTTGTAGAAACATTTATGGAGACCCTTTGCAACATAGCAAACATGTTGAATGGATAGAAAAAATAAAAAAGAAACAGTAAGGAGTTTTAATGCGGAGGTTATGAAATGGGATAAAGTAACAGTCAGAAAAAAATGAAACAAAATTATGAAATGCGAAATGCCTCTAAATGGAAAACCCCTGGCCAAGACGTGGTATCTAAGTTTTGGGTAAAAGTATTTACATCTTTACGCAAAGATTTAGCCCTGAGAAATAATTATTTCTATGCACATCCAGAAAGGACTCCAACCTGCTTAACTACAGGAAAACTGATACTCCTCCTTAAGAGTGAACCTTCTAGCTTTCCTGTAAATTATAGTCAAATAACTTGCCTTCCAACAATACACAAACAATATACTAGGATTGATGCAGATAGAGGTTATTGTCATTTACAAAAAAAAAACTCATTCATGGAAATAGAGCAAAAAGTCAGCAAAAAAGGCATATGGAACTAAGGATCATTTGTTGCTAAATAAAACCATAATACAAAATAGTAAAAAGGAGAAAAATCTAAGTATGGCATGGCTAGATTACAAAAAGCATTTGACAGCATCCCACATTTATGGATAAAGCAATGTTTACAAACCAATAGGGTGGCAAAGTGGCACAGGGGATAGCACTGCTGCCTCACAGCAAGAGGTTCTCTAGTTTGATTCTCAACTGGGGGTGCCTTCTGTGTGGAGTCTGCATGTCCTCCCTGCTTTCATGTGGGTTGCCTCCAGGTGCTGTTGTTTCCTCACACATCCCAAAGGCATGCAGTAGGTAGATTGGATAGTCTAAACTGGCCATAGATGTGAGTGTGTGTGCAAGTGTGTAGTGTGGAAGAACTACCATGGCATGGCTAGCCACCTGGCGGTGTAAACCTTGGCTCTTTATAATTGTCACTGTTGAATTGACACCCCAACCCCATGCACAACAATGGTAAAAAGGGGTTGTGGATGGATGGATGAACATTTATAGATGTACAAGATTCACCCTACATCAATCAATTAAATTACAGTTGCCATGAAACAAAGGCAAACCACTTTGCAGTTAAGCCACAACAAAGGACAAGTTATAACTCCAAGGATAAAAATTCAAGGGGGGATATTCCAAGGGGATTCTCTGTCACCACTGCTACTTTGTCTTGCCCTTAACTTATTAAACTGTTTACTTTACAGATTAGGCCATGGTTACAATTTGATTCCAGAAAAAAAAACATTGTTTAAGGATTTCTCATCTATTTTTTTGGGATGACTTAAAACTGTATAGTTCATTAGATGCGGAGTTGAAAGCACAACTACAAGTGGTTAAAAGGTTTCTCAGATTATATTAATAATGCCATTTAGTACTGATAAAGGTGCAAAAGCAAAGTTTAAAGCAGGAATGTTGCAGCACCAAGAAAATATTTTGAGGCAGGAATGAAAAATAAAGGAACTTTAGCAAGAAGGAGTATATAAATATCTGGGAACTGATGAAAGATCAGCAATAAAACATGAACAAATGTGAATAAAACTCAGTAAGGAATACTTCAGAAAACTAAAACTATTTACGAAAACTGTCGACATCTAGGAATAAAGTCTAAGCTATAAACCAATTTGCTCTTCCTGTTCTAACTTAGAGTTTTGGGGTGACTGACTGGCTGTAAATGGTACTGGATCATTTGGACAGGAAAACAAGAAAAATGCTTCATCCTTATCAATGATAAATAAAAATCAGTCTATACCAAGATTCCTTGTTTTGAGGGAGGTATGAGCCTCTTCAAAATTGATTACATGTACAGATCTGCAGGTGTGGGGCTGCATACTTATCTGCTGACCTCAACAGATCCAAACATAGTGAAAGTTTTAAAACATGAGGAGAATCCTAACATGATTTCTCTGATTAGTTTAGCAGATGCATTTTGGTGTTGTGCGAGAATGGAAATCAAACCGGAAGTAGATAAAAAACAGACAGCAAATGAATGTGCCAAAAAACAAAAGAAAGACTATAAAGTGAAGGATCAGATGAAAAGGCAAGAAATGTGGAAAAGGCATAAATACTGTGGCAAAGACAGAGATCTGCTGGAACAACCTCATGTTGATCAGGATTTGACCAAGAATAGATAGGAGAGGTGAAAAGAATTCAGAACATGAAAAGTTCATAAAGGTGGCCATGGATAGTGGAAAACATACACATTTGTTTACAAAGTCTATCAAACATTTGGAAAAACAGACAAATGCAGGTTCTGTAAAAAAAAGAACTGGAAACATTTGCATGTCTTGTAGCTGGGTATGGTGCACTCATGGCAGAGGTTCTCTATACTGAAAGGCAAAATAATGTAAAATGACTACTGCATTGGGGAATATGCAAACACTACAATATTGAAGTAGTTGAGTAGTACTGGAAACATGAATCACAAAGCATTGTAGAGTATGATGAAGTTTATATCACATGGGATCACCCATTACCAGCAGTTCAAAATAAGTGAGAAAAACAAGACATAATAGTCCAGGAAAAAAGGCAAAAGTAGCACTGATAATTGAGATTTCTGCGCACGGTGATTACAGTGTGTTAAGTACAGAGAGACACAAAGTCATAAAATGACAGTTTCCAGGCAGAAAAAAGAGCAATGTGGAATAAACATACCTAGACAGTTTCAACAGCAGTAGGATCAATGGGTTTAATGCAAAAGAATTTATAGTCTTATGTATACATGCTACCGATACATGTAACTCCATATGAATTACAGAAGCAGCCAGTTCCGGGCACATTATGGAGACTGAGAAGAGCATTTGGTTAACATCAAAGACAGAAACAATATTAATTTCATAAACTTTAATCATAACCTGACTTAGGAATGGGGTCCATTCCTGTCATGGTATTAGAAACCAAAAGACATGGAGAAATTAAACTGACAGAGACGAATATTTAATAAATACTTTCATTCATGGCTGTAGTTAAAGCAAACTACTTTAAACATTTTCATACTGAAACTAAAAAACGGAGAGTAAAATGATAAACGTTCTAGAGAAATAGCAATACAGTAACCAATGCTTTATATCAAATGCATATTCAAAGTGTTCTTACCCTACATGTGACATGGAAGTGAAAGAATGTATGTACATTAATAGGTACAGAGAGCACAGAAAAAGCTTTTCATGCCTAGGAAAGTACAACAGTTGAACTTGGTTCAGCCTGACTATAGCGGTATTGTATCATATAGCATTATGCACTACTCTTTTGTACACTTTCACCTGCTAACTGCCTAAGCCTTAACTCTGAGCCATAGTTAGTGGTTACTACTGCAGCATTATATATTACACATAATACAGCATGGTTATTTAGTATCATAAACATTTCTCTCTAATCTACTTGGGATAAAACAATCATGGCTGCACTCATGAACAGCTTACTGTTTTCCTCACTTGACATGCACCTTTGAACATTGTAAATGAATTTTCTAAAAACTTAAATAAAACGAGTAAATAAAAATGTCAGCAAGCAGGGGATTTAATCAATGCAATACAGCCACACGTTTTTAAAAGAAGCTGTGTTGTATGAGTC
>NC_056725.1:1049707978-1049780478 GCF_019279795.1 Protopterus annectens | reverse complement strand
CATGCCTGGAACCACACCATTAAATTCCCCATCTCCATCAGTACTTAGGAATTGCCTGCTTTTACCATCACATCATCCAATCCATCCTCCTTAATGAGAGGTGAGCAGATGTGGCCTCATCATCCTTTCAACCCCACTATGCTCTACTCCTACAGGTGCCGGAACCAGTAATTACACTGAGGTTGCCTGGAGCATTTTCATGTTTATCCCTCCATGACATCAGATTTGCAACTTTAGAAAAACATTGATTAATATATTGTCATTGGAAATAGCTTCAGCAAGAACTTGAGATCTGTAACAAGTTGTTAAATGAATGCTCAGTGAAAAGCTGTCTTTTTGCAACCCTGAGAAGATTACATTTAGATATAGGAAATTTCATGCAGATATTTATTGGCTTAAACAGAAAAATTGCAGAATATGCCATAAGCAATGCATCACTGTAATAATATGTAAGTAGAGAAGAGACAAAACAAGCCTAAAAAAGACCATTTTAAAAAAATTTTTTCTGTCAATATTTAGAAAATACTTTAGGCGGCCGCAGTGGTGCAGCACTTAGCATTGCCACCTCACAGCAAGAGGCTCTCCATTTCGATCCTCGGCTGGGGTGCCTTCTGTGCGGAGTATGCATATCCTCCCTGTGGTTGTGTGGGTTTCCGCTGGGTGCTCTGCTTTCCTCCCACATCCCAAAGACATGCTGTAGGTGGATTGGACACTCTAAACTGGGTCTAGGCGTGAGTGTGTGTGTGTGTGTGTGTGTGTGTGTGTGTGTGTGTGTGTGTGTGTGTGTGTGTGTGTGCCTTCTGTTGAAGGTTGGGCGCCGGGCTGGAAACTTGGCACCGTAAATACTCCACTGCCAATCATGAGCGGACAGGTGATCTGCTGTGGCGACCCCTAACCGTGAAAAAGCCAAAAGAAGAAGAACATGATTCAGAAAATAGTTGATGTAACAAAAATATGAACATTAACAGGGGTCCAATTTTAAGCCCTATATTGTTCAACTTTGTATTTTCATTTTTGCCTGTTAATAACACTTTTTGGGTGTCTACTTATGCTAATGATATTAAAACTGGAGCATTTGTAACATCATTATCAGATTGTTTACCTTTCAGTTCATATGTGTCCAACCTATTTGAATGGTTAAATAAAATGTGCCTTAATATCCATCTGTTTAAAAGTGGTATTATGTATTTTGGTAATTTCAGATCTGGACAGCCATGTTTTTGGTGAAATCATGTTATAATGGAAGTGACTGAATATATAGACCTTGAAATAAGTTCTAACTAAACATTCAAAAAAATCCATGTGCTGTTACGCCAAGGGCTATACATGTTATGGGCCTCGTGCCAATAATTTTTTTCATAACAGATCTGCTGCAGTCCTATTGAAATTAATTACAATGTACATTAGGCATATAATTAAATACGACTCATTATTTGTACATATGCAAGAGGTGACCTCTTCATATTGGAAATTATTCAAAGAAAATTTGCTAAAAGAATTATGTAGTGCAGGGTAATCACATATCAGGAAAGCTTAACTAAACTTATTTTATATCAGTTATCTCCGGTTATGTGACAGATTGCTCCTACCATGCCATGCAATTCGAGATGAAGAAACATGGCTTTTGTTAAATATTCACTTGTTGCAATCAGGGTGAATTTTTTGTGGGGTAAATTATACCTTTTAGATAGCAACATATAAAACCAGTTTCAGAACAAATTTCATCACCCAAAATATTGTAAGATCATGGAACAGACTGCCATTACAAGTAGGCAAACAAATTTCATTAGAATCATTCAAGAAGTCTTTAGAGACTTGCTTTTGGTTTTAATGTCTATTCTGTGACCTGGGAACATGTGTTACAATGGTATTTGACCTTTATGCAGCATACCAGAAACTAGGAAAACATGAAATATGCATGTCCTGAAATAAATCTGCATGTATAATATCAAGCATATATTGAACCTGTTTAATTATAAAGTTTTGTTTTATAAAGCATAGAACACAGCTAACTGCTAAGGCAATGTCAAAATTCTTGAAATTTACAGACATTTGAGAACCACGATCCTTAGTTGTTCATCTTTAATAACATGTTAGCCACCAAATCATATCAGTCTTAGTTAACATTAAGTGTGATATTCATAGGCCAGTAGTTAAATGAAACACAAGAGCAATAAACTAAGCACCAGCAATCATTGCTGATTATAATACAGAGCAGCTCTTTGCAGAAATGCTCACAACAAATCCACATACTCCAATAGTCATAAGTTGTGTTCAGTGAAGTTTAGTCATATGCTGAGGAAGCACCCAGTCATAAGCTGAGGAAGCACCCAGTTTGCAGATGACTGCAAGCTGGGTGCTGTCATCAATTCCCCTAGTGATGTGGACATCGTCCAAGAGGGTCACTCCCAAACAAATGACTGGTGCCAGAAACATGGCCTCAAACTGACTGCCAAAAAATGCATCATCATCCCTTTTGGGGAGAATAACATTCCCCACAAATTATCACACTGATAATAAGGCACTAAGCACGCAGTCAGTCATGAGGGACTTGGGCACCCAGGTTGATAGCAAACTGACTTTTGACCACTATATTGCCTCTGTTGTATGGAAGGCTTTCTACATGGCCCACCTCATTATAAGGGTATCTCATCCAGGGACAAGGTGGTCAAAGCATCCCTGTATTCTTCCCTTATAAGATCCATTATTGAGTACAATGCCCCTTTCGGCATGTACCTCACAAAGCACATGCAGCAGCTGGAGAGACCACAGAGGTTCCTAATCCGGAGAATCCAGGGCCTCAAACATCTAGCCTACACAGACAGGCTAAAAGGCCTGTCCTGCTACTCAGTCTCCTACAGACTCCTCAGAGGTGACCTCTATCTGGCATACAAAGCAATCTCAGACCCTGCCCTGATGGGATTGCTGCATATTCGCAAGTCAAGCTCCACTCGAGTAACCTGCACACACGACCTCAACCTGGTCTGTGACATCAATAGGACTTGTTGGTGGGAGAGATTTGTGGAATAGACTCCCTCTCCACGTAAAGCAGAGTACATCATTAAACTTTATTAAGCGCAACCTGGATAACTGGATGGGGAACAGAAAATAAACCCCTGGGATTCCACCTGTGTCTCTGCTGGACAGTGGCATAGGGTGCTGACTTGTTGGAACATGGTCTAAATTCTTGGCTAGGCTTGTTAGGGCCTCAGGGCTTATAGCCTAGTAACTTCCTATGATCCTGTGATCCTATGGTGAGCTGACTGCACTTGCGCCTATAAGGGAGATATACACACCTGTGCTACAAATTAGACATACCTCCCTGGACTACATGAAAAGAGACATGGAGGAGCTCTCCAATCTTGTAGCCCAGGAAGGTATGACCCTAGCCCTGAGTAGCATCCTGCCATCACCCTGAATGATACCACAGTACAAGGACAAAATGATTGACTTCAACAATTGGCTAAGCTTCTGGTGTTATTCTAAGGGAATCCAGTATCTGTCTGCCTGGGATGACATGATTGACAAACCATGATGCTTTGCCAGAGATGGCCTGCACCTGTCGCCCTTGGGATTCCGGATACTGGCTAAGGCTCTTTCTACCTCTATAGTGCCTTTTTTAGACAATGTTCAAATGACAAATTCACCACCTTAACAGGTGCAAGCAAGCAAAATCTGAGGGTAATGCTACTCAACGCTAGAAGTCTAAACCTCAAAATGCATTCACTCAAGGCACTCCTTAAAATGGAGAACATCGGCATCTGTACAGTGACAGAGACCTGGTTCAAGGCTCCAGAGCGCACCCCTGCATTACCAGGCTATAATTCATACCACACCTTTCAGCCACCTAACCTGGACCGAAACAATAAAGGTGGAGGTGTGTCCATAGTCTTTAAGGATATCCACACCTCCAGGCTAGTTGCTCAGCATAATGTAGCCGAGATTATCCAAGTGCAACTAACTCTGGGCAAGACTGCAATCCAAATTGTAACTTGCTACAGATCCCCCACCATGCCCCAGGATTCACACTCCTCATTTTTTGATACACTGGAAAATATTATGGTACAACCCAACACCCTAATAATGGGTGATTTCAACTACCCCACCATTAACTGGGAAAACTACTCATGTACTAACTCTTTTGCTCAACATTTTCTGGAATTCATAAATTCCAGTGCCTTGGATCAACTTATCCTCATCCCCACCAGGGGCAGCAATATCCTAGACCTGGTCATTGCCTACATGGGTGACCGGTGTTCCACACTAGAGGTCAATTCCTCTTTTGTCAGATCCGACCACAAGCTAATCACCCTAGACATCCACTTCCCAGCCCCCCCCACCCCCATTAGGGAAACCACCGCAAAATATTTATCCAAAGCCAACTTCATGCTTCTTAAGACTGAAGTGGCAAACTTCACGACACCCATGCAGATGGAAAATAGAGGTACAACTGCTGAATCCTACACAAATGCACTTTATAAGCACTTACACAAGTGCATGGATCATGCTATCCCTAACAGAACCAAGATGCTATCCTCCAAAAAAGGAAGCCAATCTGGTGGTCCCCTGCCATAAACAAACTCTACAACAGAAGAAAGAAACTGTTGCAAAAAAGAGTAAAATCCCATGATTGGAGGAACTCCCTGGTCAGCCTCAGTAAGAAGCTGAGATCACTCATAAAATCCTCCAAAGCTAGTTATGAAAACAAAATCACCACTGATTCTAAAGACAACTACAAATCATTCTGTAGCTGTGTCAAGAATCTCAATGGCAACACTCAGATCTGCTTTAAGTTACAGCACAATGGCACTAAATATACAGAACCAACTGATATTGCCAACATCCTGGCAGATAGGTTCAGAGCTAACGTTACCCCCCCACTCACCCCCTAAATGGCCCATCTCTATACTGGAAGAATGCAAAGTTCCTGTAATCATGGCTGCACAGGTAAAAAACACACTCTCCAAAGCCAAGAACACAGCATACATGGGACCTGACAACATCCTACGCTGCATTCTACATGAACTGCAGAATGAACTGGCACCCCAGCTAAGCACTGTGTTCAATCATAGCCTCACCTCAGGCTATGTGCCCACTGAATGGTGCACAGCAATGGTTAATCCGCTCCACAAAGGGGGGAGCCACCATGAACACAGGGAACTACCTCCCCCCTTAGCCTAACGAGCTTGGCCTGCAAGGCCATGGAACGTATCATCATGGATTTTATATACAAAGACATTGGTAATCTTCAAACTCTGGACCCCACCCAGTTTGGGTTTGTAAAAGTCAGACCATGTCTCCTAAACCTGATAGACTTCTTTGAAGCAGTCACCAAAGCTGTAGACGAGGGTAAGGTGGTTCACACAGCCTATCTAGATCTCGCCAAGGCTTTTGACACCATCTCCCACTCTGGAATTACAGATAAACTCACTAAACTAGGTATAAATCCCTATGTCACAAGATGGGTTGCCAACTGGATCACTGACAGAGCCCACACTGTGAAAGTAGCAGACTCCAAATCCGACTTCAGACCAGTGACAAGTGGAGTACCGCAGGGTTCAGTCCTGGGTCCTCTCCTGTTTGGTATCTACTTTTCTGAAGTACAGGCTAACACAGAAGTTCTTTCGCTAATGAAGTTTGCAGATGACTGCAAACTAAGAGCCATAATCGAAACTCCTAACGATGTGGACATCCTACAAAAGGGCCTCACGGAAACAGATGCCTGGTGTCAAAGCCATGGCCTCAAGCTCAATGCCAAAAAGTGCATTGTCATACCCTTGGGTAAAAAATTTGTACCCATGAGCTACCACATAGATGGTAGTTTACTTAACACCAAAAGTGTGATAAGAGACCTTGGGACACAGGTGGACAATAGTCTCTCCTTTGATAATCACATTGCCACTGTAGTCAGGAAATCCTTCTACATGGCACACCTCATCACAAAAGGTTTCTTATCCAGGAAAAAAGAGATCATTGTTTCCCTCTACTCGTCACTCATTAGACCCATTATAGAGTACAACGCCCCTTTTGGTATGTACCTCACAAGACATCTCCAACAACTGGAAAGGCTGCAGAAATACCTCACAAAGAGGATTACTGGCCTCAAACAGATGCCTTACGCAGACCGTCTCAAAAAACTCCAGCTTTACTCCGTCGCATATCTCCTGCTCAGAGGCGATCTCTGCCTAACATACAAAGCTATGTCAAACCCAGAGCTGTTGGACATGCTCCACTTAAAGAAACCCCAATCCCTCCAAGCTACATGCTCTAGGGACCTAAATCTTGTCACTACAATAAACAGAACATGCTGGAGGGATAGGTTCATGTCCCAGAGACTTCCCATACTTTGGAACAAACTATCTATCTATATCAAACAAACTCTTCATTAGCACTCTTCAAGAAAATTTTGATGATTCCATGGGAAATAGGAAATTCACCCCAGGGATCACCTCTGTGGCTCTGCTCGACAGGAGCACAGGAAAATAATTTTCTTGGGTGGCGAAAGCCAGGGTACCTTTTGGCTAGGCTTATATAGGCCCAAGGGCCAATAGCCTAGTACCTACCTATGAACCTATGAACAACATGATTCATAAAGCACAGTGTGACTGAGCCTCATTTGCTTAATAACCTTGTAAATTAGCTCCAGCATATGCCAGTTCTCCTCAGCCTCCCATTTTAGGCTGCACCAACCTACTTTTGGAGCCAACACATCACGTAAAGCACCTCTAAATACAAATATTTTTGAGTAACAGAGACAAGCAGGAATGAGTTGGCAAACACTGGGATCACTATAACTTACTGCCGTCTGTGGACCAGTATCCTTATTGATAGCCCTGTATAAACCTTGCACCTCTAGTTCTGAGTTGTGGGTTTCTATGTTCTGTTCCTATTACCTGTGTTCTGCAGGCCTCTGCTGCAGTAGTGGCAGATATCTAATATAGAGCAATTTACTGCCCATATTTACTAAATGTATCATAAAAGGATGGCAGGTGTCAGTTTGCCACTTTTGTTACCATATTTGATTAAATGTTACAGCATAAAGTAACAGCAGGGTACAAAACACAGGGCAGACAACTTCAATAAGCAGAATCACATCCTTATGGATCTTTTGAAGCACACAGAAGCATATAAAAAGCGAATATGAATGGCGATGAGGTGGGAAGTGTTCCTAATTAGTATAAGATAGCGACAGATTTTCCACATGCTTCTTATTTACATCTGATTACACCTTCATGTGCTTGTGATATTCTCTGGCTACTAAAAACCACTCTAAATATGGACAACCGGTGTTTACGAATCGTGCTTAGGAGCAGCAAGTACAACTTTCTACTATGCCTAATCGCAGCGACTATGAATGCTAACCCACATTACAGTACAGCATATCATAGTTATTCTTATATAGTTACTGTCATGTTTGCTTAAGATGACATGGAATTTCTTCAAATTTGATAATTCCAAAAATATTCCTAGAAGTAAACGCAACAGCTATTCTAATTGCTAATATAAAGTCATCTACACTTAATCTCTTTACTAGAAGGATAACACCACTCTTGTTCTGTCTGGTACAGTATTTTATAACGCTCTTATTCCAAACAGGTGCATTAAAACATTACACGTGATCGGGACCACCTTTCTAACTGGCTCATGTAATGCAAACCCCTCATTAACACACACAGAAATAAAAAAAGTAATTTTTTGGAACAAAACCAAAACTTGGCAGAATTACACTAAATTGGACTATTGAACACAGGGACCTCGAACAACTAGGACCAGTAAATGCTTCTTTTAAATATGTGGGACATATGGCTACTTATTATAGCATAATCAAGATATTAAAACTAAGACAAAATAAAATATTCTTCTAAGGAAAAAAACTTACCCTTCCTCTCCCCAGCAGTCGTTATCTTCATTAAATTCTCCTTTTTTCCTTAACCCTTTTCTTTTTAGTCTCAGTTGTCAGCATTATCAATTCCTTCAATACGCTCACATTCTACTTCCCCTCTTCAGTCAGTTCCTTATTTTTTTCAGCTATAATCACCATACATATTGTTTCATCAATATCACTCTGAAAACAACATCTATATATGCATAATTATATACTATTTGTACCTATCTGACGTGTTTGCATAGTCGCTATATAACTTGTTATGTTTTTATTACTAGTAATAAGTTATATGCATTCATTCTTTTGTAGTGTGTACACTATCCATATTTGGAAGGGTCTATATTAGATCACCGAACGCTTAAAAAAGCAAATGGTGATTAATCAACCCTATGTAAGTGAAAGCTTAAAATATCGAAGCAACAGAAATCCGAATTTTTTCCTAGTTAAAGAATATGGTTGTCTGTTTCTGTTGCTTCGGTACTTTCAGTGCTGTGGTGGAAAGTTGCGGGTCGGGTTCAGGTAAGTGTGAAATTGTGTGGATGTGAGTGTTAGGGTGGGTTAGGTGAGTTAGGGTTAGGGCGCGGGTTAAGTATGTGTGTGATTGTGTGGACATGAGGGATAGGGCGGGTTAGGTGAGTTAGGGTTAGGGAGTGGGTGAGGTGATTGTGCGATAGTGACGGACCTTAGGGGTAGGGTTTGGGTTAAAGTAAGTGGATAGTTAGTGGTGTGTGTATAGTTTAGTGTAGGGTTAGGTGTCAGATTTTAGGTGTATGTGTGTGGATTGCTGTTTGTTTGGAGTGCTTGTGTTGTGTGTATGTGTTTTGGAACAGCGATTTTTTCCCTAGGAAAAAAATCGCTGTTCTGACAGTTCAAGATTGTAAGCTTTCACTTACATAGGGTCGATTAATCACCGTTCACTTTTTTAAGCGTTCGGTGATTTAATATAGACCCATTTGGAAGGGTGGTTGACTATTGAAAAGAATTGTCCAGAGGTCCAGACAGGACTGACCTAGCAAAGTTTGTCCTGGACCTGGAGAAAGTATCAGTTTTTGTTGTGTTTGGTAAAGGTGTGCACAGAGGACTAAGTGGCTGCTTGCAAAATAGACCTGGAGATGTTTCCTTTGTTAAAAGCTCCTGAGGAAGAGACTGCCCTAGTCGAATGTACTTTATGGCAAGAAGGTAAGGTCTTATCATAGTAAGAGCAGCAAAAAGTAATAGCCTTTGAAATCCAAGCTGCAATAGTTTGTTCGGAGACTGTCTGTCTCAGCTTATGAAGGGTACAAACAGCTGGTCATTCCTTCTGAAGGATTTAGTTTTGTCCAGGTAAAATCCGAGTTGTCTGTGAATCTGTGAATGTCCAGAATCCCCCCCCCCCACCATTTTGGTGACTGGGAAAGAAGGTGGGAAGATGAATGGCCTGACTGAGAGATAGCTTGCTCACTGCTTTAGCAATGAAGGATGGGTTAGCCCTGAGAGTCATCCTGTCTCTGTAGAAAATGAGAAAATGGGGAATGGCCATGAGAGCTTGTAGTTCAGAAATACTCCTGGCCAAGGTGAGGGTTAAGAGGAGTGTGTTTTTCTAAGTACAGAACTTCAGAGACGTGGAAGAAGCTGGTTCAAAGGGAGGCACAGTAAGTATTTCTAGTAAAAAAAATTAAGATCCTAAAGAGGAGAGATGGGTTTCCTTGGGGCGTTAAGATGCAGAACTCCCCAGAGGAAAAGCTTGACCTCTGACCTTGCCATAAGGGGAGCGTTACAGAGAGGCAGGCATTGATAGCAGACAAATGAGCTTTTATGGAAGATTAGGTTAAGCCTGAATGAAGAAGTTTGCAGAGATATTGCATTACCATAGGGATCTTTGCTAAGCGTTGAATCCTATGTTTGCAGCACCAGCAGGAAAATCTTTTCTACTTAGCTGGGTAAGATTTTCTGGTAGTAGGTCTCCTAGCCTATTGTAGAACCTGTACCACCTCTTCATAGATAAGATGTCTTTGAGGGATTAAAATCATATTGTTTATAAGGTTAGTCCAAGGGATGCTAGATTTGGGTGGAGCAGTGATCTTTTTCACTGAGTAATTAGAGCTGTCTGCAGAGGAAACTTCATGTAATTTCATTTTGCTAGGTGAAATAGCAGGGGCAACCAATGTTGCCTCAGCCAGAAAGGAGCCAGTAAGGAGTTAGGGTGACTCCTTTTGTGCTTTGAGAAGAACTTTTTGAAGGAGAAGCAGGGGAGGGAAGGCATATAGGAATTCACCTGACCACTGGAAAAAGAAGACATCTGTCCTCCAAGTTGGGAGACAAGGGCCCCTGGTGCAGAGCTGATGGCAGATGATGAAGTACAAAGGTCTATTTGAGGAGTACCACACTGACGTGTGATATTGTGGAGACCTCCCTGTTCAAAGGTCACACAGCCCTTATTTCTTTCCAGTTAATGTGTTCCGTCAATGTATGTAATTATTTTCTGACTCTGATCCCCAGTGATTTGCCAGAAAACCACAAAAACAGATCAAAAGTTGAGGTAAAAATCTGGGCAGTTTGCGAAAATCTCTACAGTTGAGAGGTATGCCACTGACCCAATACTGATGGACATACGAAATGTTTTATTCCATGCGTGAGTCTCCTCAAATTAGCTATGGTGTGATCCCAGTTATTTCCACTAGGGGTAATATAATTATCAACCATGAGATTGGTAAGGGCAATCTAACACCAAATGGGACAGGTTAATTCAAGCATCACAAGGGAAATTGGCTGGGCTTAAAATGGCCTGCAAGGGCAGCTAGCCTACTACTTAACCTATGAACCTGTGTAAGGCAGCAGTCTTACATGGTATCATGTTGCAAAAGTAATATTTAAGAAAAGAGGTTTCCTAGTTAAAAGCCAATGAAAAAGCTATTCCAGTAATAAAAAAGTACAGTTGTGTACACTTACCATAAATGTAGGTGTTCGAGTGTATTCATTGTTGCAGTCATCCCATTTGGGTTATCTGCTTGCAGTAGCCCTCAGTCGGCCTGATTATCAAAGTTTTGGGTCCTGCGTCGGTTGCTGTATCATCTTCCATGACGTCAGGTAGTCAGGGGTATAAAGCATGCAGCCAACGCCATTATATCAGTTTTTCTTGCCCCAGATGTCAGGTGCTCCCATAATGGGAAGCAATTATATACAGGGTTAAACCTCCAACAAAAAATCAAATACACCAAAAAGCTTTAAGCATAGTAAACGAATAGAGGTATAGTCAATAGATGTCAGGGGGCTGGAGGGAGGGTAACCAGAACTGCAACAGTGAATAAACTCAAACATCTACACTTATGGTAAGTGTACACAACAGTAGTATGTTCTTCCTGTTTCACTGTTGCAGTCATCGCATTTGGGTAGATTCCCAAAGCTAAGGATGGGAGGAGGTAATTAGGTAGCATTAGGACCAGCTATAAGGCCCTGCAAGACTGCAGTGGCAAAGCCAGCTCTGGATTTAGAAAAAATTGGCAAGTGGTAATGCTTGGTGAAGGTATGTACAGAAACTCCATGTAGCAGCTTCTAGGATGTCCCTGGTAGGGACACCTCTGAAAAAGGCTGTAGAAGTAGATGCAGTCCTGGTTGAATGTGGTCTTATCCCCTGTGGGGTAGGTTTTCCATGGTGCTTATAGTAGAAATGAATGCAGTGGCCTATCCACTTAGAAATGGTTTGCTTTGAAATGGCCTTCCCCTCTGCCCCTACAGCAAATGCAAACAGCAGCTGTTCAGATTTCCAGAGAGATTTAGTCCTGTCCAAGTAAAATCTAAGTTGTCTGTGCACATCCAAGGAGTACAGTATTCATTCCCCTTTGTTCTGTGGATTAGAAAAGAAGGTTGGCAAATGAATGGACTGATAAGGGCCACACCGGATACCACCTTGGACATGAAGGAGGGATTGGTCCTGAGGGACACCCTGTCCGCATGAAAGATGATGAAAGGCTCCACTACCTTGAGGGCCTGTAATTCAGACACCCTTCTTGCTGAAGTGATGGCTAGAAGGAAGGCTGTTTTCCAAGAAAGGAATTTCAACTCTGCATTTGCAGCTGGCTCAAAGGGAGGTAGAGTGAGCTTTTCCAATACAAAGTTAAGGTCCCAGGGTGGAGTAGGAGCTCTCCTGGGTGGTCTTAAATTTTTGGCCCCTCTGAGGAACTGCTTCAGCGGTGGATGAGAGAAGAGGGGTGGTTCTGTTTTGTAATGAGCTGAAATGGCTGAGGCATGAATTTTGATGGAGAAAAAGGAAAGGCCCTTGTGAAGCACCTCAGCTAAGTATTGAAGAATATGAGGTAAATTGGGTGCTGCTGTGCCCATCCCCTGAGTTTGGCTCCAGGAACAGAATCTTTTCCTTTTTCCAGCATATGATTTTTTAGTACTAGGCCTCCTTGCCTCCAGAATGACATCCATCACTTGTTTACTGAAGGATCAAGTAATTAGCCAGGCTGCTAGGTTCATAGTTTGAAGCTGTGGGTGCAGAATCTGGCCCTCCTGCTGGGAAAGCAGGGCAGGGTCTGAGGCAGGTGCTATGGTGCCAGCAGTGACACGCTGCACAAGACGTCCCGCTCACCAGACTGAGTAAGGAGAAGGTCACAGTAAGCTGCCTTTCGGGCGCTAGAATCCGCCACATAACGCAAGCACTCAGGTCTCTCAACAGCAGGTACAAATATGACTCAGTCATTGTCCACGCTGGTGTAAACGACCTGAGATGTACCTCCTTGGACTACATGAAAAGAGACATTGAGGAGCTCTCTGATTATGTAGCCCAGGCAGGTATGACCCTGACCTTGAGCAGTATCCTACCTTCACCAAGAATGATGCCACAATACAGAGATAAGATGATCAGCTTTAACAATTGGCTTAAACACTGGTGTCATTCAAAGGGGATCCAGTATCTGTCTGCCTGGGATGACATGCTGGACAAGCCACGCTGCCATGAGGACAGCTTGCACCTGTCACCCCTGGGATTCCGGATATTGGCAAAGGCTCTTGCCACCCCCATAGTGCCTTTTTTAGGCAAGGCTCAAATTCTAAACCTACCACCCTAGAACACAAAAAGGGAAAAAAACTAAGGGTAATGCTGCTCAATGCCAGAAGTCTAAATCTCAAAATGCACGCACTCGAGGCCCTTCTCAGTATGGAGAACATCGATGTCTGTGCTGTGACAGAAACCTGGTTCAAGGCTCCTGAGAGCACCCCAGCGCTATCAGGATTTACCTCATATCATGCGTTCCGGCCCCAAAATCCGGACAATACCAAGAAAGGAGGGGGGGGTATCCATATTCATCAAGGACACCCACACCTCAAGACTGGTGGCAACGCACGATGCATCGGAGACCATCCAGGTGCAATTAACCATAGGCAAGACTGCTCTGCAAATTGTAGCATGTTACAGGCCACCCTCACAAACTCAGGAACCTCACATGGCCTTCCTGAAAACACTAGAGCGGATAAATGTATCACCAAACACCATCATACTAGGTGACTTCAATTACCCTAATATAGACTGGGAACACTACTCAAGCCCAAACACCCTAGCCCAAAAGTTCCTGGAATTCATAAACTCAAATGCCATGGAACAACTAGTCACCATCCCCACAAGAGGAGATAACATACTTGATCTCATCATCACGAACATGGGAGCACAATGTTCAACACGGAAGTATACCCCTCACTGGTGAGATCAGATCACAAACTAATCTCGCTGGAGGTCCTCATCCCACCCCACCTGAAATAAAAAAGACCACAGTAAAGAACTTCTCAAAAGCCGACTTCACACTTCTAAAGACTAGTGTGGTCTCCTTTAAGGCCCCGAGCAGTGGAAAACAGTACTCAAGCCGCTGAATCACTTACAAATGCCTTCTACCAGCACCTGCAGGACTGCATGGATAAGGCAATCCCAAGCAAAACAAAGACTCTTTGTACCAAAGGCAAGCGTCCAGTCTGGTGGACCCCAGCCATAAACAAACTCTACAACAAAAGGAGGAAGCTACTACAAGATAGAGCAAAATCCTTAAAAGGTAAGACACCCTTGATCACTATAAGTAAAAAACTAAGAGCTCTCATAAAATCATCCAATGCAAATTTTGAGAGAAAAATAGCTAAAGACTCAAAAGACAATCATAAGGCCTTCTTTAGCTATGTTAGAAACCTAGGAGGAAACTCCCAGATATGCTCAGAACTAGTTCAAAATGATGTGAAGATTACTGATCCTACAGACATTGCCAACATACTGGCTGACAGGTTCAGTGCAAACTTCTCCCCCCCCTCCCCCCCAAAAGGAGAGATATCTATGCCAAACGATTGCAGCCCCCCAAACATCTCCAGCGCCCAAGTGAGAACTGCTCTCTCCAAAGCAAAAAACAGCATCCATGGGACCTGATGGTGTCCCGGCTGTGTGCTCCACGAACTCAATGAGGAATTAAACCCACAGCTAGGACAGCTGTTTAATCAAAGTCTTACCTCTGGATACGTACCCAGGGAGTGGCGCACTGCAACTGTGGTCCCACTTCACAAAGGCGGTGCCTCCACCGACCCTGGAAATTACCGGCCCATTAGCTTGACAAGCCTTATCTGCAAAGCCATGGAGAGGATCATAATGGACCTCATAAATAAAGACATAGGAATTTGCAGACTTTGGATCCAACCCAGTTTGGCTTTGTCAAAGGCAGATCATGCCTTTTAAACTTGGTTGACTTTTTCGAAACAGTCACCAAAGCCATTGATGAGGATAAGGCAGTCCATACAGCCTACCTCGATCTGGCTAAGGCCTGTGATACAATACCCCACTCGGGTATCATTGAAAAACTCATCAGCTTAAATGTTAACCCATACATCACAAGATGGGTTGCAAACTGGCTGAGTGACAGAACCCACAGGGTCAGAGTTGCTGGCGCCATGTCAGACTCAAAGCCTGTCACAAGTGGTGTCCCACAGGGCTCAGTCCTGGGCCCACTCTTGTTTGGCATCTACTTTTCCAAGTACAAGCAAACACAGGAGGGTTATGGCTGACAAAGTTTGCAGATGACTGCAAACTGCGCCATAGTAGAAAACACATCTGACACAGATATCCTTCAGAAGGGTTTCACAGAAGCGGATAACTGGTGCCAGAGCCACGGCCTAAAGTTAAATGCCAAAAATGCATAGTCATACCCTTCGGGAAAAACAAGGTTACCCTAGCTACCAAATAGGTGGCAATCCACTGAGCACAGAAGAAGTTATCAGGGACCTGGGGACCCAGGTTGATAGTAGTCTGTCATTCGACACCCATGTAGCTAAAGTAGTTAGGAAGACCTTCTACATTGCCCACCTTATCATGAAGGGATTCTCATCTAGATCAAGGGAGGTCATAGTCTCCCTTTACTCATCACTCATCAGACCAATGATTGAGTACAATGCCCCATTCAGACTGTATCTGACCCGACACCTGCACCAGCTGCAGAGGACACAAATGTTCCTCACCAAAAGGCTAAAGGGTCTCAAAAATCTGTCCCATGCTGCCCGACTGAAAGAACTCCAGCTCTATTCAGTCGCTTACGCTGCTCAGAGGTGACCTTTGCCTAACATACAAGGCCATGTCAAACCCAGATTTGATGAATATGCTTCACCTCAAAAATCTAGATCCATCAGAGCCACAAGGCGGAGACTTAAACCTCGACACGGCTATTAATAGGACGTGCTGGAGGGATAGATTCATCACCCAAAGACTCCCTATGCTGTGGAACAAAATCCCGGTACATGTGAGGCAGAGCACCTTGCTGGCCTTGTTCAAGAGAAATCTTGACCAATGGATGGGAGATTGCAGATATACCCCAGGGATTACCTCAGTGTCACTGCTCGACAGAGGCACAGCAAAATAATGGGTATAGTTCCCCATACTAAAGGGGTGGCATAAGCCACAAAACGATGGGCTAGGCTTGTAAATGCCCTCGGGCAGATAGCCTAGTATGAACCTATGAACCTATGAACCTAAGAGGAGCTACCAGTGTTATCGTGGCCAGTCTGGTGCAATCAGTACTGTCCTTGGTTCGTCCTGTTTGATCTTTAGTAGTACCTTGGAGAGGTACTGTGAGGCAGAGCGGGAAAGGCATAAACTGATTTTTGTTTTTTCCAGGTGAAGGACAGAGCATCCACTTTCCAAGCTTCTTTGTGGGGAGTCCTTGTGCAGAATTGGGCCAATTGGTAGTTCTGGGAGAAGGCAAACAGGTCTATCTCTGGGCTCCCCCATTTGTTTCTCAACATGTTGAATATCTTTGGTTCCAGTTTCCACTTGTGTGGGTCTATGAGATTTCTGCTTAGGTCGTCTACCAGTGTATTTAGCTTTCCTGGCAGGAATTGAGCCTGTAGGTGCACTTGGTAGCTCAAGGCTGTGTTCCACAGAGCCATGGCTAGTCTGCAGAGAGGATATGAGTGGATTCCTCCCTGCTTGTTTATGTACCACATAACAGCGGTGTTGTCCGTCTTTACCAATAATTGTCCTGGAAGAATGTGGTCCTTGAAGGCTGTCAGAGCATTCTGTACAGCTAACATTTCTTTTTGATTGATATGCAGGTGCATTTGACTTGGGTTCCATTTGCCCTGAATGCACTTCCCTGCCAAGTGAGCCCCCCATGCATAGTCTGATGCATCTGTTGTTAGGGTTTGGGTAGCAGGGGGTAGAATGAATGGCAGTTCCTTGTTTTGGTGGCAGGCCTCTGCCCACCAAAGGAACTCTAGCTGTAGACGAGGTATGATAGGAATCATTGATTCTAGATCCTGAGAATGTTGACACCATAGACTTTTTAGATACCATTGTAGTTTCCTCATATGCAGTCTTGCATATGGAATTAGTAGAATGCAGGAGGCCATGAACCCCAGGACTTGCAGTATTTTCCTTGCAGATAGCTGGGTCTTTGTGGCCAGTAGTTTGAAATAGGATGTCAATTGAACTTGTTTCTCTGGCGTGAGGTAGGCCATCTGGGAAGTTGTTTTCAAGCTTGCTCCCAGGATTAAAATTTGTTGGCAGGGTACAAGATGTGATTTCTTTTCATTGATGGTGGACCCCACAGAAGTTAGCAATTTATTTACAAATGCCAGATGATTTAATAGTATGTCCTGGCTTTCTGCCTGAATTAGACAATCGTCCAGGTATGGGTATATTTGAATATTTCTTTGCCTGCAAAATGCAATGACTGGAGCTAGGCCCTTGGTGAATACCCTGGGCACAATAGATAAGACAAAGGGCAGTGCAGAGAACTGATAGTGCATGTAGCCTGCTTTGAAGCGTAGGTATCTTTCTGCAAGATTCCCTTATTGGGATGTACAGGTAGGCTTCCTTTAAATCCAGTGTTGCCAACCAGGCATATTTGCCTAGCATAGGAAGCAGATGATGAAGAGTTAGCATCTTGAATTTTGGGATTACCAAAAATGTGTTTTGGATAGATAGGTCCAGGACTGGATGCCAGGAATTGTCTTTTCTGGGTACCAGAAAAAATCTTGAGTAGAAACCTTGTCCCCATTCTTCTTCTCAGACAGGTTGAACAGCCCTGATGCTTAAAAGAGAGAGAACTTGCTTTTGAGCCTCTGTCCACTGATTTGGGGGTAGATCTGTCCAACCGTTTGGGGTTGGTAAGGAGTGGAAGTGGAATCTGTATCCTTGGGAAACTATATTTAAAACCCATTTGTCCTGGGTAATGAGTTCTCATTTTTTTTGCCTGCGGGACAATCTTTCCCCCTAAAGGAACAGTCAGTTGTGCAGGGCTTGGAAGGTTTAAAGTTAAGTCATTGAGACAGTTTACCATGGGGGGAGTCTTACTACTCTCTGTTTTGGAAGTGGGAGCCCCCCACTGCTTAGTACTGTGAGTACCTTGGGACTGCAGTCTGGGTGTTCTGTTGGTTCTGGGGTTGGACTGAGAAGGCCTGGAAGAGACAGGAAAGGATTCTTAGAGGGCCAATGCCTACTAAATCTGGGAGGCTGTACTTGCAGGAAATCTTTAACAGTTTGTATAGATTTAGCTTTTTCCTCCATCTTTTTAAGTACCTCTTCTGCTTTTTTGCCAAATAGGCGGTCTTGGTTTAAGGGAGCATCCTGCAGTTTAGCTATAACATGATCTGACAAAGATTGCACCTTAAGCCAAACATGCCTTCTAAGTACAGATCCAGTGACAGCAGCCCTGCAAGATGCCTCTAATGAATCAAAACCACATTGCAAAGTATGTTTTCCAACTTGTTCAGCAGAATGCATTAAATCCTGTAAATCTTTATTTTCAGCACAGTCAGGAATCAACATCATTTTCTGTTTAATCAATCCAATAATATGCTGCTGATACTTTAACATATGAAACTGGCAGTTTAAGGCCCTAATGACCAAGGTTGCAGAAGTGTATACCTTTTTACCCCATCTATCCAGCGCCCTGGAATCTCAGAGGGGGTAGGATTTTTGGCAGCAGTAGACTTAATGCCCTTGGGTCCCTGTGAAATGGTCTCAGGATCCGCAGTAGGATTTTTAAAGAGGAACTTGTGAGAGTCAAACCCTGTAATACCTATCAGGTTTTCTGGGAGCAGGAGGTAAAGAGGCAGGGGTCAGGCTAGATTCCGAGAAGGCATCATCAACAATGTCTCATACAGGAGGGCTAGCTAAAGGCCTGTGTTGGGGCAGGAGTAAGAAATCCCTAAGCCCCTTTTTGGAGTCAGAGTAGTCCTGGATTTCCCAGTGAAAATGCTCCCTAAGAGCATGCAAGGTTTCACCAAAAGAGAAATCCTCTGGAGGGGAAGCAAAGGGAATGGAGTCCTCTGCATCAGAATCCTCATAGGTAGATAAGGGTAAATCCTGGTCATCAGAGGAAGCAGAAATTTCAGAGTCCTGATCAGAAGAATCAGAAGGAAAATCAGTCCTAAGTCTCTTAGAGGGGGAAGTGTGGCTTCCCTTGATTAGAGTAATAAGGTCTTCAGCCATTCTTATCATTTGTTTTTTAGGCATAGGGGCCTGACCATGCGATCTGGGTGTCGGTTTTCTAGGCATGGATCGAATTTTAGGCCTTGAAGAAGAAGATGTCGTCGGTGTAATATGCAAGTCAGTAGGCCTGAATACACCCTCAGAAGCTGGTGCCTGCACAGCGGCTCTGGACCCATCCATGGTAGAGACATCCACAGGTTCCACAGTCGAAGAAGCGTCTCGTGGCATACCGGACTCCGAATGGATCTCAGTAGAGGCCTGCGAATCTGAAATAGCAGATATCAGTGGCTGCGAAAGCTCCTCACTGAGTACTGGCAAACTGGCGACTAGCTTAGGAGAAGTGTCGTCGGCAGCTTTGGACCTATGCGGTCTGTCTCTGTCTTTATCTTTGTGTTTTTTCGGAATGTCGTTAGTTGGGTGGCTTACCGAAGCCATTTCTGGATAATTGAACCGAGCACCAAAATATTTAGAAGCGTAAATAAACCAATGACGAATAGTTCGAGGTTTCAATAAGGCACAAAACTGACAGTGAGGTACGTCCTGGTCTGGGCCTAACCAAGGAATGCAGTACGAATTAAAATCTTTATGAGGTATTTGCTTTCCACAAGAAATACAATTGTTAACTTTTACTGACATCGGTTTAGAGTCAGAAAAAGGTTCCCTAACGGGGTACTTAGCTTAGTTGAAGACTTCGGTTCTGAATCTCAAAAACGAAAATTTCATGAGTCGACCGACCGGCACTTGCGAACTGCTTCTGCTTTGGGCACTGCACAGCAAAAAAGACTGATGTAATGGCATCGGCTGCATGCTTTATACCCCTGACTACCTGATGTCATGGAAGATGAGACAGCAACCGACGCAGCGCCCAAGACTTTGATAATCAGGCCGACTGAGGGCTACTGCAAGCAGATAACCCAAATGTGATGACTGCAACAGTGAACCATGAAGAACATCAATCTGGTCATTACAACAATATTCAACATGCAGTATTCTTCAGAAATGAATTTTCCTGGGGTAAAAAAAAAGCAATACCCAGATGGCAACAAATCTAGATATTGAGCACTACAATTTTGGGCTAAAGAAGCAGGAGCTATTGACAAAACTAATGTTTCAGTCATCTACATCTGCTTGATACTTTTGTCTCTGTAATCAGTACCAGCAAATACTTGAACTGCACCTCTACTTTTTAAAATTAAATCCAGAAACCTAACAGAGGAAGAAATCATATTTTAAAAGCTTGCCACTGCATGTTTGAATCTGTTTGATGGTGACGTGCATGATAACATTTCCGTGATTCTGATAAAACCATTCAAATGAACATAGCTTGGGGACAGAAATCTGATCAGTACATTTCTGCTTAAAACTGCAGCAGTTTATGATTTAGTTTTAGTAAAGATAGGCAACAGATTAGATTACTGAAAAATGTATGTCTATAACAGTGTATAAATGACACTTGATTGAGACAAGCCCAGTGCCTGAAAAATCTATAACAATTGTTATCTAAATTGACCCTACAATCAGTAATGCTAAAAGCACTGCAGAAGAGGTCATAAAGGCTTCATGAAAACAAGAAAAAAATCAGGCTAGGAGTAAAGGCAACATTTTGAGAAGGGCAAACAAACAAACAGATGAATGCAATCATTGCATCGGTCACTTACATAATGAGCACACATTTTACAGCTCTCTAAAGTCTGCCAGCCAGCAAGTCTTGTGAGTAAAGTTGCATTCTTCTTAGCTTCAAACCTGTGGCATCAATGTGCCACAAGAATCATACTGTGCAATGTAAACGGATGTTTATGTTTACAGGCAGAGCAGTCAGACTTGACAGAGAATTTAGTCAACACAGGGATGGCACTGTCACGTACCTGTGCTACTTTCATTTTAGTGGTTTTAAACAATGCAGAAGAATAAAGGTTTGTATAATGTAAGCACGTCACTCATACCTCTCAACCTCTTTGTGCAAGAAATCCAGACAAAGACAAAAAATATGAGTGTGTGTGGGGGGGGCAGGGACTGAAAATCAGGGACAGATTTAATTTTGCTCTTAGAAAGTTATTAAAATAACTTTTGCAACAGCGTTAATTTTCTGAAGAATATGGAGTCTAAAACTCAAATGTATGCAATAATTTAGTGAGTTCAATCCTCAATATTTTGCTAGAAAGCCTCAGATTTTATGAGGAACAGACCAAAAACATAAGGCAAAAAATCTGGACATTCGGTGAAAATCTGGACGGTTGAGAGGACTGATGTCAAGTGTTGTCTTCTTGCCACCATTACTACTGACTATAAACTAATACTTATAAAAGTCTGCAATATAAAATTTTAAATAATTAAAAACTGAAACATGTTATAGCAACAGGCCTATGTAATTCCACTGCTTGATATTGCTGAACTGTCTCATTTCTAGTTTTACAGTTTGTTTTTATAGACCCTAGTTCAGCAGTCCCCAACCACCGGGCCGCAGACCGGTACCGGGCTGTGGATCATTTGGTATCGGGCCTCACAGAAACATTTAGGCAGGAAGTGAAACAAAAAAGTGAATGTGTGCATATATGTATGTGAGAGTGTTTATGTTTCTGTCTGCATATGTGAGTGAATGCGTGCATGAAAGCAGAATATATGTGTGTGTGAAAGCAGAAGAGAATGTATGACAGAGTGAACAGAGAGATCGATCGAGCTATTTTACACTCTCTAAGCAGTGCTTTTGCTGTTTAGCGAGTATAAAATAAAAATAAATGAAAAAGAAAAAAGTGTGTGTATGTTTTTGTCTGCACGTGTGAGTGAATGTGTGCATGAAAGCAGAACAGACTTTGTGTGTGTGTGTATGTGTGTGTGTTTCTGTCTGTGTATGTCAGTGAATGCATGCATGAAAGCAGAACAGAATGTGTGTGTGTGTTTGTGTGTATGTGTGTGTGTGTGTGTGTGTATTTGTGAGAGAGAGAGAGAGAGAAGCGGTTCCTGGCAGCAGCATCAATTAAGAGGTTTGTTTTTTGCTCATCCCTTGAGAGATGGGGGGGGGGGGGGGGGGGGGGCATGGAATTGGTTAGGCGTGACTTCCAACAGTAATGACTGGCAAATTCACTGCATGAAACCAACTGGCTTCCTGGAGTATAACAAAGGCTTTTTTTTGTTTTTTTGCTCTTCACTTGAAGAGCTGGGATAACACTGTAACCTTTTCCATAGGTTCATAGGTGTTTACTAGGCTAACGACCACAAGGGTCTTTTCAAGCCTAGCCATGCATCCCAAATCTTTGACAAGTTCTGGTACCCTTGATAAGTGTAAGAAGGGGGCTAGGGGATGAACCATTTACAGGCTGCCTGTGTCCATTAGAGACACAGGTGCCAAACCAGGGATGAATTTCCTGTTCCCCATCCAATTGTCCAGGTTACACTTGAATTGAGTTAGGGAGGAACTCTGCTTCACATGGATGGGGAGCCTGTTACAGAGAAGGAGTAGTTTCTGTGATACATACCTGTCTCTCCAGGAGGTCCTATTGGTACCACAGGTAAGGTTTAAGTATTTAGAATGGGTACTTCTGCTGCTGTTTGTTTAGTGGATATGCAGGATCTCCACCATAGTGGGGTCTGACAATGCCCTGTATGCCTTGTATAGGTCTCCCCTCAACAATCTGCAGGAGGCAGAATACAATGATAGAGCTTTGAGGCACTTGGCTCTAGTTAATACTGAAAAGTAGAGGGATACAGAAAACAATCTATGCTATTCAGGCCCTTTCAAATCCTGGTGCACTGCATTAGAAGAAAACTGCATAGCAACAGCAATTCAGACTTTGTTACTTCACAATGTCTATGCAGAACATTGCACAAAATGTGCAAGTGAGTATGGCAATTTAGCTTTGCAATCTATGGTTTTCAACGGAAGAAAATCTGAGCAGGCTGCAATGGAACACCTCCACCCTGATCCACGTAAGTAATGCAGCACAGTATGGTAGTACAAGAGAGGGTGTGTGTGTGTGTCTGTGTGTGTGTGTGTGTGTGTGTGTGTGTGTGTGTGCGCGCCCGCGTGTGTGTGTGCTTGTGTGTGCATATGCGTGCGTGTGTGTGTGCGTTTGCGTGCGTGTGTCCTTGCGTGTGTGTGTGCATGTGCGTGTGTGTGTGTGTGTGTGTGTGTGTGTGTGTGTGTGTGTGTGTGTGTGTGTGTGTGTGTGTGTATAGGTACAGTGACAGCATGTTCATAGGTTCATAGGTAATTTATATTGAAGTGTGACTGACTTTCGATAACTGCAGTGGTACTTCTAAATTTAGTTGGAGTGACTATGTGGTTGAAATCTGGGGCAGTATAATTAGGCTGCAGCAGGCAAGTGCTCTAAACCTCAAATAGTCATGTACAAACTTGTGTGAGCCTCCAACAGATTTCTGTGCATTTTATGGCATGTTTGACTAAGCACGACAGATTTTTCATAAGTATTACTACACTCATAAGCATCACTTCACTTTAATGAAATTCAAATTAAAACATGAAGTTAAACGAAAGCTGTATACATAATGAAATAATCTAAGTGTGAGTGTGTGTGTGCACATGCAAATGGCTTTTCATTACAGGTGTTAAATGCTGGGGCAGTTGGTTGCTGTCCATGTAATAGTTCTACATCCTACATGACATTGCTTGAATTATCCATGCACAGTCACAGCAAACTGAGATGCAGTTTGCATTGTACTATATAAGTTAATGTTACTACTGTCATCATAATTGAAGCTGCTGTTTTCCACAGTATAAATGCATTTCTGATTATTACAAATGTAACTGTGAGACAAGTACTTGCTACAAGATTACAATGTGTAACAGATATCTGTTTTAAGAACCATTTAGAAAAATTAAGAAACATAACATCATCTAAACTATTTTGCAAGGAAATGTATTAATGGACTATGTGTGTGCACACATATGTATGTGCATAAATCTATATAAGGGTTTTCATTTTCGTTGAATGCACATTTTGGGGAATCAAAATCATTAAATAAAATTGATTAAATACAAATTTCTTCAAAAAAGTGGTCTCCTTTTGGTGGTGGTCTCACCAATCTTGACTTTTGGGTCCTATCTGTGAGCCAGCCATCCCTCCAATGAGTTATGTAGGCATTTATGCCTAGTTCTGAGAGTTTATCAACAATTCCAGATTGGGGTATTGCATAAAATGTCTTGGCAAGGTCAGGGTAGGTGGTATGTACCATTCACCCCTCATCCATATCCATGGTGATTCTCTTGAAGAAGTTTACCAGGCTGAGTAGGCAAGAACTTCCCTTAACAGAGATGCATCCTGTGTCTGTAGGTTGCCAATGTCCTTACTGCTCATATCTATGATAATTTGTTCCATGGCTTTAAATATTAGACTTGTCAGACTGATGGGTCTGTAGTTCCTGGCGTCTGATGTTGGTCCACCCTTATGAAGAGGGATGACCATTGTGTCCTTCCATTTACCTGGCATGTAACCTGTTTTGAGGCTGTAGTTGAAGAGTCCCTTAAGTGGTCGTGCTAGGTCATGTCTTAGGCTATTTAGAAGGCAAACTGAGATATTTTTTGGGTCCAGTAAAGCAGTGGTTTTGGCCTTAGTGAGCATCACTAAGACCTGCTCCCTGCTTATAGTTGGGGGGATAACCTAGAAGGGATTTCAGAGGGGGTAGTGGGGGTGGAGGAGTGGGGGATGAAGTAAGAGTTAAATTTATCAGTCAGTAGATTCACTGTGTCACCCTGGTCAGTGAAGGTTGTGCCATTTACCACCAGTTCTGCACACTACTGAGTCTTACCTTTAAGGTTTCTGACATAGCTGAAGAAGGCCTTGCTATTGTCCTTAAAAAACGACAACAACCTGGCCACAAACCCAATAAAAAGTAGTACAAATCTATTAAAAACTTAGTGCTTCAGCTCAAAAGGCTTCAAAGAGTTATTGTCCTTAGCCTGGGAGGCTATCCTGACCTCATTTCTGGCCTTATTGGACTTTATAACACCCCTTAGTTTCTTGCTTAGTTGAATCACAGAGTTGCTCTTTCTGATTTTGGCCATGACTTTTGTTGTATACCCTGTTAAGATAAGGATTCCATCTGTATGGTTTATTTTTGGTTCTACATCTGGGTTTACTTCTGGTAGGTATGGCAGTCTCAGTGCAGCCATTTACATTTGTACGAGGTTTCTATAAATAATTCAGCATAGGTAGCTGCATTCTTGGGGTTTGAGGGAGCTGTGAATTTTGACAAAGTGTTGCTTAAAAGGCTGTAGTTTACTTTTGAATAGTTCCTAACTGTTGCAGGTTTACTTGGGTTTTCTGGTTTGATTTTTATTTCAAGGAAGACAGCTTTGTGGTCCATCTTTAATGCTATCTTATTATTAGTGAGTACTAGGTCCAATATGTTTGATCCTCTGGTTGGAGTGCGCACCATCTTGTCCAGAATGTTTCTGTTGATAAAGTACAGGAATCGTGTCTGTGAGTTAGAGGCATTGTATGTTTACAGAGGGGTAGTTAAAGTTTTCCACGAATAAGGTATTTGTCTGGATGGTGAGCACCTCTAGTAGGTCAGGGTAAGATCTGTGAGCTTTATGGGTCATAGAAATTGACCTGTAGCTGGCCAGGATATGGTAAGGAACCTTGTTTATGGAGACTTGGATGTGAATGAACTCCAGGTCACCATCTTGTTTAACCAACCTGGAGTTGTAATTGTTGTTAATGTAGGTCAAAACACCTCCACCTTTAGCCCATCTGTGCTGCTGTTGGTCTAAATGTGTGGATGGCACTGTAGCCTTCCAGTGCCAGAATACTTTTTGCAGCTTTAAATCAAGTCTTGGTAATAGCACAGATGTCTACATTCTCCAGAATGAGGAAAACTTTTGGGGTGTGGAGTTTGTTGTTTGGGCTCTTAGTATTAAGCAGTATAGATTATTTTGATCTTTTTTTTGGGGGGAGGGTGCTGGTAGTTTTGACATTTTGACATTGCCTAAAGAAGGCTCCAAGGGGGGGATGGATAAAGTTTTAGCCAATATCTAAAAGCCCAGGGGGAACAGGTGCATAACATCCTTGGCAAAGCACTGTGGTCTGTTAACCATGTCCTTCCTTAATGATAGATATTGGATTCCCCTGGAGTGGCACCAGAAACTAAGCCAATTACTAAAATCAAATATTTTCTGTTGATACTGTGGCATCAGCCTTGGTGAAAGTAGAACATTGTTCAATGTAAGGCACGTACCTGTCTTATGAAACATATTTAGACAGATATGTAATGTCCCTTTTCATATAGTCCAGTGAGGTACGTTTCAGATCATTTATACCCACATAGCTTATGACAGAATCATATTGGTAACTGTGGTGCAATGACTCGAGTGCATGCATGATATTACTGATCCTAGCTATTGATAAGCATCAAACTGTTATCATCTTCTTGCACATCTGAAGAAAGGGGCATTTGTGTGTGGTACAACAGAATCACCTCTGACAAGAGTACTCCACAAAGTGTTTGCTTACCTTATGGACTTTGTTCTTGGGGATCATTAGGTGTATGCTTATGTGTGGTGTTAGCTGTTTCTTTTGGTGTGTGCTTTAGTGGTTGCTGAGGACAGGTTTTGCCGTTTGATGGCTTAAGAGGTCTTTGAAGTTTTGAAATGTTCCTTTTAAATGCCTCAGCATAAAAGGTTTATGTGTGTAGTTAGTGGTATGTGTGAAGGATGCAGTATGTGTGTGTGTTCTTGACAAACTTGTTTGTAAGTAAGATTTTTGCATCCAAGGAATGTATGCATAAACATATCTTACATACTTTGTTAGTTTCTTTAAGGATTAAAAGTCTGTCCGAGTATGAGACAATTGCTGCATTGTCTCAGGATGCCTGTATCTCCTAAGCTGGCTACAGAGATGTAGTATCGGGCAAGTAATGTTGTTATTGTACTGTAGGGGCGCTATGGGGAATTGGCAACATGTAGTGTTGGTTCTGCATTCTCTGGTAACTTGTTGTTTCCGGTGTATGTATGGCTATGGAGAAGTTGTGAACATGTGGCATGGGTGCGCACCTGGAGGCTCTTAATAAAGAAAGGCCTTACAACTCCAGAACCGTGTGGTCTCCTTATTTCCCAGGATATAACATATTGGCGACGAGAGTGGGATGCCTCCGAGTCCGCTGCGAGTGAAAACGGCGGGGTGCAGTTAATGTCGGACGACGAAGAGACTGGGCCTGCCGGAGTTATGTCTGGTTCCATGTTGGGGTCGCTGGTTGCATACGACTGTCAGACCCAGACCTGGGAGGAGTATTGTGAAGTGTTGGAACATTTTTTTGAAGCAAACCAGATAATGGATGCGGGCGGGCGAGCCATATTGCTGAGCTCGGTGGGCAGCAAGACGTACAGTCTGATGAGGAACTTATTGAGTCCTGATAAACCGGGGGATAAATCGTTCACGGAGTTGACGAGCTTGCTTCAGTCACATTATAACCCGAAGCCGAGTGCAATAGTCCAAAGGTTCAAGTTAAATTCAAGGACTAGAATGGCCAATGAAACGGTAACGGAGTATGTTGCAGTGCTGAGGGAACTGGCGCAACACTGTGATTATGGGGACAGACTGACAGAAATGCTACGAGATAGGCTCGTATGTGGCATTGCAGATGACCGCATACAACGCAGATTGTTAGCGGAGCCTGAGTTGTCGTTTGAAAAGGCCTTGAAGTTGGCACAGGCCATCGAGACGGCGAATAAAGACATTCGTGATTTACAACCAAGAACCATCAAAGGGGTTGGGAGCAGGAGTGCTACCCCACTGCCAGTGCATAAAGTGGTCGTGGAGCATAAATCACAAGGGAAGTCTGGTCAGTATGCCTGTTACAGGTGTGGCGGTGAACATCTGTCACGGAACTGTCGTTTCTTAAATGAAAAATGTCATGCTTGCGGAAAAAAGGGCCATGTGAAGAAAATGTGCCGATCAGCGCCCTCTAGGGACCAGCCGAGAAAGGGGGAGGAAAAGAGCAGTATGATGGACAGAAAGGGAAACCGGAAAATAAAATGGCAGTATGCACACCACATGCGTGAAGGTACAAATCAACAAATCAGGGAAGAAGAGAAAGTGTTCACTATGTTTAACATGAAAGAGGCAAGGTGGGAAAGAGTCGATCCCATTACAACCCAGTTGGACTTAAATGGTAAAATGGTGCAGTTTGAAGTGGATACGGGATGTAGTGTGACAGTTCTGTCCAAGGCTGAGTATGGAAAGTTATGGCTAAAAGAAGCTCAGGAGCTGCAGGACTGTTCAGTGACTTTGAAAACATATACAGGTGAAACAGTTCCCACACTGGGGATGGCCAAAGTAACTGTAAAACATAAAGATAAAGTCAAACAGTTGCCAGTCATGGTGGTAGCAGGTAACGGACCAAACCTGTTAGGCCGGGCGTGGCTAAAGGAGCTGGAAATGGGTTGTCTACGGCTCCATAAAGTAGAGCAGCATGGGCTGGCCTTGCAAGATGTGCTGGAGAACAACGAAGAAGTGTTCAAAGAGGAACTGGGGACCTGGAGGGGTCCACCAGCAAAGATCCACGTTAAAGAAAAGGCAACGCCAAGATTTTACAAACCCCGACCCGTACCATACGCAATGAAGAAGAAAGTGGAGACTGAGTTGGAGCGACTCACCAAGCAAGGTATAATTGAACCAGTGAAGTTTTCGGAATGGGCGGCACCAATTGTTCCAGTATTAAAGCCAGATAATACTGTACGCATATGTGGTGACTACAAGCTAACAGTGAACCAAGTTTCGAAGCTGGAGCAGTATCCATTACCCAAGGTGGAGGATGTATTTGAAAAGCTGTCGGGAGGTGAAAAGTTTAGTAAACTGGACCTCAGTCATGCATATCAACAAGTAGTTCTGGAAGAAGGATCAAAGGCATATGTCACCCTTAACACACACAAAGGGTTGTTCCAAGTCAATCGTTTACCCTTTGGTGTTTCCTCTAGTCCAGCTATTTTCCAGAGAATAATGGAGGGACTGGTGGCAGGAATTCCGAAGGTGGCTGTGTATCTGGACGACATCCTGTTGACGGGTAGGAACAATTGCGAGCATCTGGAGACTCTGAACGAGGTGCTAAGGCGACTGCGAGAGGCTGGTCTACGGGTGAAGAGGAGTAAATGTGCTTTCATGGCAAAGGAAGCAGAGTTCCTGGGTTACAAGGTGGATGCATCGGGCCTACACCCCCTGCCAGACAAGGTAAAAGCCATCCAAGAGGCACCTGCACCCACAAATGTTACAGAGCTGAAGGCCTATTTAGGCTTACTCAACTATTATAACAGGTTCCTACCAAATCTGTCAATGCTGTTAGCTCCTTTACATAAACTATTGAGGAAGGAGACCCTGTGGACGTGGCAGGAGGAACAAGACAAAGCGTTTGAGCAGTCCAAGGAACTAATGCAGTCCTCAGAGGTTTTGGTGCACTACGATAGTCACAAGGACTTAATTTTGTCATGTGATGCCTCACCTTATGGGTTAGGGGCCGTGTTGGCACACCGTATGCCAGATGGACAAGAAAGACCCATTGGGTTCATGTCACGCACCTTAACTCCAGCAGAGTCAAACTATTCCCAGCTAGACAAAGAGGGTTTGGCTGTAATTTTTGGAATTAAGAGGTTCCACAAATACCTCTATGGCAGGAAGTTTACTGTGTGCACCGATCATAAGCCTTTGTTGTCACTGTTCAACGAGATGAAGGCCGTGCCTCAGATGGTTTCCCCCCACATTCAGAGATGGGCTGTAACATTGAGAGCTTATGAATATGAGATTGTTTATAAGCCCGGGAAACGCCATAGTAATGCGGACGCGCTGAGCCGTCTGCCGCTACCGGGGCATCTCAAGGAAGAGGAAACGGAGGACCGAGTTTTGATGATGGAGGACATCACGTTGGTGTCCGCTAGGGAACTGAGTGAATGGACACGAAAAGACCCGGTGCTAGCTAGAGTGTTTCAGGGGGTCCAGCAAGGCTGGACAACACAACAAACTGATCCAGTTTTTAGGCCTTATGAGGTGAGAAAAACAGAGCTGAGTGTGCAAGATGGATGCGTGTTGTGGGGGGCACGAGTGATAATTCCGCCCCCAGGAAGACGTGCACTTTTACAACAGCTGCACCAGGGTCATGTGGGCATCACCCGAATGAAGGCCTTAGCCTGAAGTTATTTCTGGTGGCCAAAGTTGGACCACGACATTGAAGTCGCTGTGAAAGAGTGTAAAACCTGTCAACAACATCGCAACTTACCTGTGGCGGTACTACTGCACCCATGGGAGTGGCCGAGTAGGCCTTGGCAGAGACTTCATATAGACTATGCAGGGCCTTTTATGGGGGCAATGTTTTTGATAATAATGGATGCTCATTCTAAATGGATGGATGCCTACCCAGTCAAAACACCCACTTCCACCACTACCATTGAATGCCTGAGGAAGAGTTTCAGTAGCCAAGGATTACCAGAGACTATTGTATCAGATAATGCTTCATGTTTCATGAGTGGAGAGTTCAAGGGTTTTCTGGAAAAAATGGCATTGTACACATCACATCAGCACCATACCATGCGGCTTCAAATGGCTGTGCTGAAAGGGCTGTCCAGACCTTTAAAGCGATGATGAAAAAGGCCGGAGACGGAAGTATGGCAGCAAAAGTGTCAAGGGTGTTATTCAACTACCGCATTACACCCCAGTCTACCACGGGATTGTCACCTGCCGAGATGTTGCAAGGACGGAGATTAAGATCCACATTGGATCTGGTGCATCCAAACATCCGAGCTAAGGTAGAGAGGACACAGTGGAGGCAAAAAGAACATCATGATCGACGACGGAGAGAGAGAAGTTTCCGGGAGGGAGATGCAGTGATGACGCAAAACTTCAGTTATGGACCTAAATGGATTCCAGGGTTCATTGTCAAGAGCACCGGTCCACTGTCGTACCAGGTGAGGTTGAATGGAGGTTTCGTGGTGAGGAGACATGTGGACCAGATTCTGCGGAGTGCACAGGAGAAGGACTCCATGGAACTGCAAGCCCCGGAAATACCGGTAGTTTCGGGAGAAGGGCTCGCAGCAGCAGGAGGATCTCCGATCTTGGGGGCCGAGGGAGACCGCCGGGACTCGGAAGGAGAGGTTCCTGAGGACCCAACTTATCCAGGGATGGACACACCGGTACCAGAGGTGGTAACTGTGACACCGGAGTCACCTAGGGGGGTACCATTGCGCCATTCTAAGTGTGCACTGGTTAAACCTAGTTACTTGAAGGACTATCAGTGTTAAAATTGCATGTATAGCTTAAAAGAACAACCTAACTCGATTGTATGGTAACCGTTTAATACTAGCCGGGTATTTAGAAATTAAGTGACTAGATGGATTGGTTTTGCCTTGCTCCCTCGTTTTTCTTAGGTAAGGAAGCGTATTCAGTGCTTAAGAGGGGAGGAATGTAGTATCGGGCAAGTAATGTTGTTATTGTACTGTAGGGGCGCTATGGGGAATTAGCAACATGTAGTGTTGGTTCTGCATTCTCTGGTAACTTGTTGTTTCCGGTGTATGTATGGCTATGGAGAAGTTGTGAACATGTGGCATGGGTGCGCACCTGGAGGCTCTTAATAAAGAAAGGCCTTACAACTCCAGAACCGTGTGGTCTCCTTATTTCCCAGGATATAACAAGAGACATTAGGAAATTGCACATCCATGTTGTCAGGACAAGCGTTAGGTTTGGGCTATCATGGTTTAGGGACTTGATTTTACAAGGGACACCTGAATGGTGTCTAGGTTTAAGGCTAGATGTTAGATAGTGCTGTGATCTGATATTAGTGCTGTTTGGTGCACTAACTAGCTGCCCTACGCTTAGCTTCACACACAGCCTTTCTGTGTTACAGGTTGAAGTCCCAAGAACTAGCTTTACAAGTTTGCTACTATACAAGACACTGCTGACTGCCAGTGTGCAGTGAACAGCTCCATAAAAACACACCTAATTTATAGCAGACAGAAAAAAAGCTGAAAAGTAAATCATGTGCCATCTGGCCAATAAATGACTATACTTTGAGCTCCCTGGAGTGCTTCCCATCTCGGAGAGATAGGTTTAACACCTTCTGCCATGACATGGATTATCTTGGAACTTCTTAATGTAAAAGCACAGCAAATGTAGCACAGAAGGCCATAAAAAAAGTCCTCTGGCTGATGAAACAATCTCACTTTAAGCCTCCCTGTGTGTTTCCCAACTCAGACTGACCAGGCTACTTTATTAGTCCCACTAGGATAGCAGTCCTAGTCTTCTTAATGTAAAAACACACTTCAGTTAGCCAAAACTGAAAAAGTATCAGAAATAAATTAAGCAGTTACCAGAAGTAATTCTCACTTAAGCCTACCTGTGTGTACCCCAAATCAGACAGCTCAGACTACCTTTCTTCTGCTGCTAGAATTGCAGTCCCATTGTTCTTAATGTAAGACCACACTTTAGTTAGCCACAAATGAAAAGGTACCAAAACAAAACTAACAACTAACTACAGGTAATTACAAGGTGACTGAAAGGCAGACAATCCAGCAATGAGGAACACATACACATTTCAAAGTGCACTAATAGTTCCATTTTCTTCTGTCAGTAACCAGTAAGATGAGCAGGAGAGAAAAAACGGTTGGAGCTTCTAGAGCCAGGCATACAGAAGATGAGACTGGGAGGATTTCCAAGGCCAAATATACAGTAGGGAGGCAGCTCAAAAGTCACCAAATATAAAATCACAACTGAAATAGGATGATAAACAAATTTGGAAAAGAGCCGGTGAAAAAGCAATAAAATGAGGCCCTTCACGGAACACTTAGGTCCAGCACAGAAACCAAAAAGCACTGCAAACTATAAAATACCTTAAATTAATTTCGGATAAAGAGCAACCACAACAGACAAAACTGATTTAAAAGGTAAGATACGTGCAATATTTTAAATGTAGTTTAAATGTACCTCCCTGGATTCAAAACACAGTCCAAATGCTTTGTTTTCAATTTTTCAAGCACCTAACAATTCCAAGACTAAGGGTTATTTACCACATGTTGTAATTACAACTCACACAACTGGCCAAAGCTGGCATTTTGTTTTAAGTTTGAAAAGTGACTACATCACAGAATTAAATGAGCAATGCTAGTAATCAACTTATGAGCTTAAAAAAATAATGATGGATACTGTAAAATGCAAATCAATTTGTAGCTGTAGCTTCAGATTCAGAAGAGAGCAAGTAAAATGCAATAAAATGAGGGCCCAGCCAGAATACCTAGGCCCTGCACAGAAACCAAATAGCACTGTAGACCATAAAATGCCTTAAACTTATAGATAAAGAGCAAACACAACACTCAAAACTGATTTAAAAAGTAAGATAAGTGCAGTATTTTAAATTTAGTTTAACTGCATTTCCCTGGATGAAAATGTAGTCCAAATACTTTGTTTTCAGGCTTCCAAGCTTCCAGCAGTCCCAAGACTCAAGTGACTTACAAACTGCTGAATGACATTAAGTGGAACCTTCGATTTTGAAGAAAACTGTCTGTAATCTTTGCACTGTAAGTTGCATATCTTGAGAGATATCAAGTATTATTTGTATTGTTAATTATACAGTTAAGCATGTGTTTTCACATTTCTGCAAATATTTCAATAAATATGCACTTGCAGAGAAATTTATTGTTTTCATGTGAAAGCTTGTGTCTATTTACCAACAATGTCCTAACAATATATGTCCCGATTGTATAGTTTTTCAAGATATGCAAGTTTAGAAAAAATATAACTTGGGGTTTGTATGCACTGTAATACATTATAGTATTTATGTAAAACACTATGAATGCACTGACTCTCCACAGGTTCATAGGAGATTACTAGAGCCCTTACAAGATTAGCCAGTTTTATCCAATTTTCTGTCCTCTAGATAACAAGGGCGAACAAGCAAGGGTTTTTACTATTTTTACAGACTGCCTCTGTCCACAAGGGGCATGGGCACCACACAAGGAGTGAATTTGTGATTTCCCATCTGTTGGTCCAGACTGTGGTTGAAGATGATCGGGGAAGGGCTCTGCTTCACATGAATAGGGGCCTGTTCCAGAGGATTGACACTTTAAAGTGTTCTTCTTACTGATAACATTGCTAGTTGTACAGTTTAAGAGCTTTTATTGTTCACAAAATGTTTACACTTACCTGTCTTATGCTTTTTATGTTTATTTTTTCAGAAAATACTCCAGTATGCAAGATGTGTGTGTAGGGTGCTAGACATGGGATTTTCTACATCACATAGGTTTTAATGAGTTAACTGCTTAATCTTTGTCTAACCACGAATACATGAGTCAAAGTGAAGCACAGAAATAATAATATATTGTCAACTGTGTTATTTGAACTGTTCGCACATTTCTGGAAGTATTAAGCATCCATTTGTTTTAAATAATGCTATATTATTTATGCATACAGACACACACACACACACACACACACACACACACACACACACACACACACACACACACACACACACACACACACACACACACACACACACATAGCATTAGAGACAAAATGGAACTACTGTAATAAGTGTAACAAGTCAAGCCAAAGAAACATTCTAGAGGCAAATTCAAAGAAGATACTGAGCCAAATAAAGCTGTCACACTGCTGAATTGTACACCATCTTACAACAAGCTACACCAAGCAAAATTAAAAAAAATGTTCAAGGCAGCACAGCAAGTCAGGATCTCCAGCAACAGGACACATACTTATAGGACACCATACAATACAGGAACCACAGCTGTCAGAAAAATGTTAAACACTGAAAACCTAAAATACCATGAAGCAAGCTGAATACTGTAACTACCAGCTGAAAAATATGTCTACCTGTATTAAAAAAAATCAGCATTCCAGCACAGTTCTGCACAAAGTTTGGACCTTGTTATTTAAAATCTCTCAGCAAACAGCCATAAGATTGAAGACTCAGTCATAGCAAAAAAAGCTAAATAAACTGGGAATAACCCCTTATGTCACCTGTTGGAGTGTCAAGTGGCTCACAGATAGGATGCAGATAATCAAAATAGGGAAATTTTCCTCCACAAAGAGACCAGTCACCAGTGGAGTTCCCCAGGGTTCTCTGCTGGGACCTCTCCTGTCTGGCATCTACTTTTCTGAAGTAAAAGCCAATACCAAAGGTCTCTGGCTGATTAAGTTTACAGATGACTGCAAGCTAGGAGCAGTCATTGAATCCCTAACTGGCTTAGCCATCCTACAGGAAGGTTTGTCTCAAATAAATAACTGGTGTCAAAATCATGTTCTGAAACTAAATGCCAGAAAATGCATTATTGTATCCTTTGTGAGTCATCCACCCCAGAGAACTACCCCATTGACAATACTCCCACAAGGGTTGTTTGGGATTTAGGTACCTATGTGAACACTGACCTAACATTTGACTAAAGTGTCTATTATTGTAAGAAAGTCCTTCTATACTGAACAACTTAAAAACACAAGGATTGTGTCTAGATCTAGGGATGTCATTGTCCCCCTTTACTCAGTCCTCATTAGGACAATCATTGACTATAATGCCCTCTTTGGCATGTATCTCTCCAGATACTTGCAACAACTGTAACATCCACAGAAATACATTATTAAAAGGATACAAGGCGTAAACAACATGCCCTACATAGACTGACTCTAAGCCCTATCACTGTTCTCAGTATCTTACAGACTGCTTACAGGTGACCTGTGCCTGGCATATAAATCATCCTCCAGCCCACAGTCACCTAACGGCAGCCCTGCTCCTCAGTAGTCACTAAAGCACAGACCAAAAACAATACCAAATATCTCACATAAGTCAATACCTAATACTCCCCCAACTGCAAAGCCTATAAGGCAAGCATACACTTTACCTAGTCCACTTGTCATTGGGGACTCCATTGTGCAACACACAGATGACCCACTCACCAGGTTTTACAAGAAGACAGTAACGGTTAGTAGCCTACCTGGAGCCAGGGTCCACAATATCATGCATACAGTCTCAAGTTACTGTACCCAGCTACCAATATGATTCTATCATAGTCCATGTGGGTGTAAATGATCTGAGAAATACCTCACTGGACTAAGTGAAAAGAGATATAACAGATCTCTCAGAATATGTGTCACAGATTGGTATGAGCTTGCACCGAACAGCATTCTATCCTCACCAAGGATGATACCACAGTTGTTGTTGTTGTTGTGTCTTTTGGCTTTTCCTGGTTAGGGGTCTCCACAGTGGAACTCCAGTCCGCTAATGATTGGCAGTAGATTTTTTACGTGCCGAGTTGCCAGCCCTGACGCACAACCTTCAACGATGGTACGCCCATTCATGCATGTCTCCATACAGAAGACGCTTTAGCTGAGAATCGAACAGGACGTCTTACTGTGAGGCGACAATGCTACCGCAGCACCACCACCGCAGTTAAGGATGATACCACAGTATGAACATAAAATGATAGATATTGATAATTGGCTTAGTTTCTGGCATTATTTCAGGGCGATCATATATTGTTCTGCCAAGGATGGGTTGCACCTGTCCCCCCTAAGCTTTCAGATATTAGCTAAAACTTTATCCAACCCTCCTTAGAGCCTTTTTAGGCAATGCCAAAATGGCAAAACTACCAACACAGTGAAAAAGTCTACAAGCAACCTTAAGGTGTTACTGCTCAATGCTTGGAGCCTAAACAGAAAATTCTACACCATTCAAGTTCTCCTCACTCTGGAGAATGTAGCCATCTGTGTTGTGGCCAAGACTTGGTATAAAACTGTAGAAATTACTCCTGAAGTGCAAGGCTACAATGGCTTCCACACATTTAGACTAACAACTGCACAAACTGGGGCCAAAGGTGGAGGTGTTTCAGTCTATGTTAGCAACAAACATATTTCTGGGTTGGTTAAGCAGGATGATGCCATGAAGCTCATCCATGTGCAAGTCACCACAGGTAAGGTCACTCACCATATCATGACTAGCTACAGGTTGCAGTATACGCCTATAGAGTCTTACAACTCTTACCTAAACCTGCTAGAGGCATTCACCATCCAACTAAATAACCTACTCATGGGTGACTTTAACTCTATAGGCTTGGAAACATGCACTGCCTGAAACTCACAGGGACAACACTTCCTGGACTTTAATAACACAAACACCCTGGAACAGACAGTGCATGCAGGATCAAACATACTGGATCTGGTAATCACCAACATGGGACAACACTGTACCTCCCCCCATGTCACGTCCTCCCTAGTGAGGTCAGATCACAAATCTGTCTAACTGGAGGTAAAAATCAACCCAGAAAATCCATCTAAACTATTAACAGTTAGCAACTATTCAAAGGCAAACTATATCTTAATAGGTGACAGTTTGCCAAAATTCAAGGCTCCACAACCCAGAAACCACAGCTAGCTATGCAAAATTATTCACAGAGTCACTATACAAACATGTGAATGGCTGCACATAGGCTGTTACACCTACCTGAAATAAACCCAAAACAAACAAAACACTAAAAACAAACTCTACTGGTGGAATCCTCACTTAAACAGGCTATATGATAAAAAAAAGAAAGCTCATGGCCAAAGTCAGGAAAAGTAACTTGATTAAAGCAAAGGGCTCTCATACAACTAAACAAGAAACTAAGAGGTCTAATTAACTCATTCTGTCCAGTAGAGCTCTTTTGAGTTTGTACCTTTAACTCCCAGTGGGTGTGGCTTGAGCCTTTAAAAAAGTTATCACCTTACATTTCTAACAAATACTCACTGACTGAGGTCAGATATCAATACAATTGTGTTTGCCAAGAAGTATGCTGCAAGATAAAATATTCTGACACCTTGTATGTAGCATGGCTTTGGAATTATTAATGCAAATATAAACAGGCAATATTTGATGCCTAGAGGAGCAGTAGGAGGTAACTGCAGGAATGCCTGGAGATGCACTCAACTGTAATGAGTTGAGTCCAACAAGGCCAGCTATGAGGTGTGGATAGCCTTGCAGGCTAAGGACAATCACAAGGCTTTTGTCAGACATTCAGAACCTTACAGATAACACATAGCAGTGTGCTGAACTGCTACCATCTACACTGAGAGGGGTGACATAGGAAATCTGCTGGCTGATCAATTCAGTTCAAACATTACCCCTTACACTCCCTCAGCTCACCAGGTGAAATCTCCTTCAACATGCTTCCTAAAGCTATCAGCAGGGACCAGGTGCTGTAAGCAGGGACCAGGTGCTGGCGGCACTTGCCAAAGCTAAGAACGCCACCTTCATGGGTCCCAACAACATCCCTGGTTGCCTCCTAAACAGTCTAGAATATGACCTATCAGGACCACTTGAGGCAGTCTGAAACAGGCAATATTCCAAGTGAATGGAGGACAACAACAGTCATTCCCTTCTATAAGGGTGGAACATCAACAGACACAGGGAACTACAGACCTATTAGTCTAACAAGTCTAATATGCAAAGCTATGGAATGAATTATGGAAATGATAAAGAAGGACATTGGCAACCTACAGATACTGGACCCATCCCAGTTTGGCTTTGTTAAGGGAAGGTCATATCTACTTAACCTGGTTTGCTTCTTTGACAGGGTCATCAAGGTAATGGAGGAGGGTAAAACAGTGCATATGTATATCTTGACCTAGCTAAAGCATTTCATATAATATCCCACTCAGACATTGTTGACAAGCTTTCTAAGCTAGGCATAAATCCTTACCTAACTTAGTGGATTGCTGGCTGGCTCACAGACAGGACCCAAGAAGTCAGGATCATTAAAATCACCTTTACCAAGAAACCAGTCACCACTGAACTACCCCAAGGCTCCGATCTGGGCCTGCTCCTGTTTGGCATCTACTTTTCAGTAGTGAAGGCTAATGTTAAAGGCCTCTGACTCACCAAGTTTGCAGACGGCTATAAATTGGGAGCTATTATAGATTCCCCCCAAGATACAAACATCTCACAAGTGGGTTTAACACAGACAAATGACTGTTTCCAAAGCTAATGTCTAAAACTCAATGCAAAAAAAATCCATTATAATGCCCTTTGGGAAGCTGTCAATGCAAGTTAATTACTCCATTGAAAAATGCCTCTAAGTGTTGACACAGTAGTAAGGGATCTGGGAACATATGTAGACAGCAATCTGGCCTTTGACCAACATGTAGCTAAGTTAAGAAAATCATTCTTTGGTGCCCAGCGTATAGGTGGGGGTATCTTATCCAGGTCCAAGGAAGTAATAGAACCACCCTACTCATCCCTTATGAGATCTATCATTGAATACAGTGACCCCTTTGGCATGTATCTAGCCAGACACTTGCAACAGTTGGAATGCCCACAAGGCAGGAGAGTTCAGAACATGAATAGCCTATCCTGCACTGATTGCCTAAAGCCTCTGTGTCTGTATTCATCTTCCTACACGCTTCTGAGAAGGGATCTTTGCCTGGCTTACAGAGCTTCCGCAGACTCAGCTCTGATGGATCTGTTGCACATACACAAAACAAACAAGACCAGAAATACTCAATCCAGGGATCTGAACTTCACTTGTGACATAAATAGAATGTGCTGGGGAGACAGACATGTGTCCCAAAGGAACCCCACATTCATTTAAAGTAGAAGTCATCCCTGAAAGTATTGTGATTTTACCCCTGGCCTAACCCCCATGTCCCTTATGGACAGAGGACATCAATAAGAAAAGTATTATCCTAACTACACCCCCCTACAAATCCTTAACTACCTGCCTACTAACATACTCCCCCCTCCCCGTATGACACTTGGGAGTCAAGTAAGGACAATAATGGTCGTTAGCCTAACAACCTGTGAACTATGAACTGATGGATTCACTGCACACCAGTAAGCCAAATGTCATTAGAAATACTCCGTCTATGGATCTAAACCTCTTCTGCAACATAAATAGAATGGTTTGGAGGGACAGGTATATTTTGCAGAGGATACTGCTGCTCTAGGATAGTCTCCCCATCCACATAAAAGAAAGTTCATCCCTGTTCATTTTTCAAGTGCAACTTAGATCTATGGATGGGAAACAGAAAATTTACCCTAGGACTGCCACCTGTATTACTAATAGACAGAGGCAGCTCCTAAATGCTTTATCCCATGCATGGGTCCCCTCAAATTATCTATGGTATCATCCCAGTTATTCTTATTAGGGGTAATATATAATTATCGACCATGGGATGGGTAATACCAGTCTATAAACAAATAGGATAGGTTATTTCAAACACAAAAAGGGAAACTGGTTAGGCTTAAAATGCCTTGCAAGGGCAACTAGCCTAGTACTTATCTATGAAACTATCAGAAACATTAAACAATAAACACTCAGAATTCAAAAGCAGAAACTAAATTGTAAAGGCAAACAAAGTTTGTTGCAGGCATCTACATGTTCTTATACCAAGATTTTTTTCTCCCGGTATATTTCCTAATAGAACTTCCTCTGTTTTTCTTTCTTTCTTCTTTCCTTCTGTTTGTTGAGTGAGTACATAGCTTGTGTTGTGTCTGCTTAAACCACTGTTTTTCTTATTTTCTTTCTTTCTTTCTTTCTTTTTTTTTGCTTCTTTGGTTTCATTTGAATGTTTTGAGTACATTTTTGTCTTTATTTACATTTTTTCTTGTAAAATTATTTGCTAATGAATGCTATTGTCCTTAAAAAACGACAAAAACCTGGCCACAAACCCAATAAAAAGTAGTACAAATCTATTAAAAACTTAGTGCTTCAGCTCAAAAGGCTTCAAAGAGTTATTGTCCTTAGCCTGGGAGGCTATCCTGACCTCATTTCTGGCCTTATTGGACTATATAACACCCCTTAGTTTCTTGCTTAGTTGAATCACAGAGTTGCTCTTTTTGATTTTGGCCATGACTTTTGTTGTATACTCTGTTAAGATAAGGATTCCATCTGTATGGTTTATTTTTGGTTCTACATCTGGGTTTACTTCTGGTAGGTATGGCAGTCTCAGTGCAGCCATTTACATCTGTACGAGGTTTCTATAAATAATTCAGCATAGGTAGCTGCATTCTTGGGGTTTGAGAGAGCTGTGAATTTATTTTTGAATAGTTTCTAACTGTTGCAGGTTTACTTGGGTTTTCATTATACTTTTTCACAGTAGTTCTTGTGTTTAGATTTCCAATACTTTGTCAACTTTTTCAGTTTTATTTTCCTGAGTCATGCCTGCAGTTTGAAATCTGATTGCCTGGTACATGTGTGTACATTTAAGTACAGATAAGATACTAATGCTATGACTTCGAAAAATTACTTTGAGCCCTAATACATAAAAGATAACTGCCCAAAAAGACACAGTGATAAAAATGAGGGGTCATGAATTTATCGACTACAAATTACTGCATAAATAATTATACAATTACACAATCACTAGTATTGTGTACATACTGAAGTTTCTAATCTTAAATTGCAAATGTTGACACAACTGTATTCTTTGTTTGCCAAAAGGCAGAGTTAGCGTCACATAACAAATTAGTGTCAATATACTGAAAAGTTAATAATTAACTTGAGATATGTTTTTAGGCTGTAGTGAGCTGAAAGTGTAAGAGATCTCAGGGATAAACGTCCTTCAGATGAAATTCAAGAGTAATCCATTTAATAGATTTATTGTTTTGATTTTGTCAGCTGGAAAAGTCCAACAGGCAACAGCTGATTGCTTTCAGACTTGGCCTGGAAGGTACATAACCCAGTAGATATAGCAGTGGCAACACAAAATAAAGCACCATGCAACAGACCTCGTTAATAATAACATGTCTAACAAGACCATTTAGTATATTTATAAGAGCAACTGCATAATTCTGCTAAACTGTGTAGGTTCAGCCAGCCTTAATCCAGAATTAGCTATTCATGTTTAACTGACTTTTATTGTATCACATTCTAAAATAAGGCCTATTTGTAACCTACATGTCTTACTATATCAGCAGTGATGCAGGCAAGGAGAGAGGTCTATATCTGACGGTGGGGGAGTAGATGATGATTGCATGCAGCATAAGTCACAACATGGCTGTCTGTGCTTCACAACAAAATATAAATCTGGCCAGTGTAAGGACATCAGCAGCTACTGTAGTCCTCTGCTATATAACACAACGGTATGCAAATACTAACATGCATATAGTTTAATCAGAAGGTATGGAGCAATGGTCACATGACCACATAACATTGTGGAGTTCTGCCATATCAGATGGCTTTAAGGCAAAAGGATACCCAGGTACTGACATGGAGGGGCAGAAGACATGGTACAGGAAGTGTTGAAGTGTAACATGCATTGTTCTGCACTTATTATACACAGGCAGTGCCCATTCTGTCCTATTCTGTCCCCTGACTACAAGGTTTCATGACTTGTCTACAGTTCCAAATGCAGTGCTTATGCTCAGAGCAAATTTTTCACAGCCTTAATCCCAGACATTGCTTAAACAGCAGTCTGCATTGCTATCTCATAAAATGTGTGGCTGCCATGAAGGTAAAGCAGTTGGCCCCATTGTCTCTCAGGTTTAGGGAATGAGGTTGTGCGCTGTCTTCCAGGCTGAATACACATGTATTCCATGTATCCACATATGTTTCCTACACTAATGACATGATGGCCAGGAATTATGGCTACATCAGAATCAAGAAGTTCCTAGGCTGGTATCATGGAGCTGGTCTTTCCCATAACAAGTATATTGGTCAGTGTGATTAATTTAGTTTACAAAATTAAATAATTTGTGGTAGCCTGCTACCAGGCTGTATAAGGGAAAGGGTACAGTTAGTTGCCTGTCAGGAGACAGGATTTGCTAGATCACACAAGTACTCGGCTCACTTTCTCCTAAGTACCAGTATGACTCAGTCATAGTCCATGTGGGAGTGAATAACCTGAGATGTACCTCCTTGGACTACATGAAGAGGGACATGATTGAGCTCTTAGAATATGTGTCACAGACACGTAAGCCTTGCATTGAGCAGAATTCTACCATCTCCAAAGATGATGCCACAATACCAGCAGAAAATGATCAGCTTTAACAATTGGCTCAGCTATTGATGTCACCCCAAAGGGTTCCAATACTTGTCAGCCTGGGAAGACATGGTTGACAGACTACTCTGCTTTGCCAGGGATGGTCTTCACTTGTCACCTCTAGGCTTTTTAATATTGGCCAAAACATTATCCATCCCTATAGTGCCTTTCTCAGGCATTGCCAAATAGATAAACCTTCCAACATAACAAAAGCTACTCAGGACAAGCTAAAGGTGTTACTGCTCAATGCTAGGAGCCTCAACAAAAAACTGCAGTCCCTGGAAGCTCTCCTCGCCCTGGAGAATGTTGATGACTGTGCAGTTGCTGAGTCATGGTTCAAAGCCACAGAAAGCACTCCAGTAGTGCATGGCTATAATACTTTTTACACATTCTGACCACCCACTGAACATAAAGGGTGGCCTATCTAGCCACATAAAGGATAAGCACATCTCAAGGCTGATCAAACAATATGACATGCTTGAGCTACTCCCATGTCCAACTAACCATGGGAAAAATCCATTACCATATTCTTGTTAGCTACAGGTCATCCACTATGTACCAGGAGACCCATACATCATACCTGAGGTTACTAGAATCACTCACCATGCAGCTCAATACCATACTTATTGGTGATTTTAACTATCCCTCCATTTATTAGGAGGCATACATGACCACTAACATGCAGGCCCAAAGTTTTCTTGACTTTGTAAATCAAATGTGGGAGAGTGCTGTACCCCCATAGTGTTATGTCCTCACTTGTAAGATTAGATCACAAAGCTGCATCCCTTGAAATAAAGGTAAAACTAGTCTCCCACCTAACCCCAAAAACTTTAAAAACTTTCCTATGATAAAAGACTCCCTATTAAGAGACTGCATAGCTAGTTTTCAAGCCCTCTCAAATCCAGAAAACACAGAAACCTATCCAGAGGCATACAAATGCCCTGTATGACCATATAAACAACTGCATAAATATGGCAGTACTAGACTAAAATAAACCCAGGTCGAACAGCAAAAACAAGCCACACTGATGGCCCTTAGTATTAATAGGCTGTACAACGAATGAAAGAAAATCCTGTCGAGAAGTAAGAGGGAATGTGCACAACAGAGAAATAAGTCCCTTATTAGTCTAAACAAGTGAACCAGGGTACTAGTCAAGTCTCTGAAAGCAGACTTTTAACTAAAAATAGCCTCCAAAACTAAGGATAGCCATAAGGCATTTTCAATTATGTCAGCAATCTTAAGGGCAATACCCGACAATGTGCAGGATTAGTTGTAAATGGCATCACCTATACTCAGTCGGAAGACATAGAAAATCTACTGCCCAACAAATTCAGCTCACATTTCATCTCCCCATCACCCCCAGTTCTACCCACAAATATACCCTCCATTACCCCAACAACAATCATCACCAAAGAACAGGTTGCCACTGTGCTCAATAAATCTAAATACATGGCATCAGTGGGGCCTGATGATATACCAGGTTGCCTCTTAAACAGCTTAAATCAGGACTTTCCAGGCCCATTAGGATATGTGTTTAACCACAGCCTCTGGACATGTTTTGTCCTGATAGAATGGAGGAAAGCGACAGTCATCCCTCTGCATGAACGGGGTCCATCTACTGACCTGGAAAATTACAGAAGCATACATTTGACTAGCTTTATATGTAAGGCCATGGAAAGAATAATCATGGGCCTGATAAATAATGACATAGGAAACCCCCAGACACTGGATCTGACCTAATTCGGCTTTGTTAAGGGCAGGTCATGCCTGCTGAATTTGGTGGACTTCTTTGAGAAAGTCACTAAAGCCATGGGTGAGGGTAAAATTGTATATACCACCTACTTTGACTTGACCAAGGCATTTCACACAATTCCCCACTTGGGTATTTTAAATAAACTCACAAAACTGGGCATAAATCCCTATGTCACCAGATGGATAGCAAATTGGCTCATGGATGGGAAATGTGATTAAAGTGGGTGAATCCAGCTCTAGCAAGAGGTTAGTTGCTAGTGGCATACTACAGGGCTCAGTATTGGAACCACTCCTCTTTGGAATATACTTCTCTAAATGAAAGGCAAATGTGGAAGTACTCTGGAAGACAAAGTTTGCCGACGATTGCAAGCTGGAAGCAATCACTGAATCACCCAGAGATGTAGATATCCTCCAGGACGGTCTAGATCAGACAAATGATTGGCGTCAGAACCATGGCCTAAAACTAAATGCAAAAAAATGCATTGTCATACTCTTTGGGAAGTCAAATACCCCTGAAAATTACATCAGTATCATGCTCTTTAGAGTGGACTAAGAGGTGAGAGATCTAGGTACACAGATAGATAGCAGACTGAACTTTGACTGCAATGTATCCACAGTGGTGAAGAAATACTTTCATGTGACACAACATATAAGTAAAGGTATAGCATTCAGATCCAAGGAAATTATAGTCCCACTGTAGTCAGCTCTCATTAGACCACTAATTGAGTACAGTGCGCCATTTGGCATGTACTTGACTAGGCACTTATAGCAGCTGAAGCAACCTCAGAGGTTCTGCACAAAGAAAATACAGGGTGTAAACAACATGAACTATGCAGATAGACTAAAAGCCCTATCCCTTTACTCTGTCTTCTACCAACTGTTAAGGAGTGACCTATGCCTGAGCTACGACACACTCACAAATCCAGCACTGACGGAGGTGCTACACATCTGCAAGTCAAACAGCAAGAAGGCCACCCAATCTAGGGATCTAAACTTAATCAGGGACTCAAACAAAACATGCTGGAGAGACAGATATATGTCTCAGAGATTGCCCCTTCTTGGGAACAGGCTTCCTATTCACATTATAAAAAGCTCTTCCCTGGCCCTCTTCAAACTCAGTTTGGATCAATGCATGGGGAATCACAAATTCACAACTGGGGTAGTGCCTATGTCCCTTACGGACAGGAGCAATCTGTAAGATTCTCAATGCACAGGCACACATCCATGCCATCCTCTTGCCCCTAGGGGCCATGTATTGGTTAAATCAGATTATATTGACTAGGCTTAGAAGAGCCCTTATGCTGTTAACCTAGTAATCTCCTATGAACCTATGAACCTATAATTCTAAATTATAATTTTTAATAAAGCTAGAAATACTTAGCATCTAACTATCACTCTTGTTGTGTGAGTAATATGAGAGGAAGCACTCCATGCATTTCTACATGTTCCTTCAGATTAAATCAAAACATGGGGGCAAAGGTTCACTTAAAATATAACCTCAAAAGGACAATATAAAAATATAACAGAAGTTATGTTAGTGAATCTTGCTTGGGAGGAAATTATACAGAGTCACCTGGACACACTTAAAAGTAATAGTAAATATATGAAAAAAATGAATTTGTTACAGTCAAAACTGAAGTCTTTGTTTAGTACATCTGCAATGCCAGTGTAACCACAACTGCAACTCCAAAGTTCTTCTTTCTGCTTTTCCCGGTTAGGGGTCGCCACAGCGGAACTCCGGTCCACTAATGATTGGCAGTAGATTTTTACAGTGCCGAGGTGCCATCTCGACGCCCAACCTTCAACGAAGGCATGCCCATTTACACATGTCTTTTGAATGCCACTCGACTGTGGGGAGGACATGCAGACTCCACACAGAAGGCGCTCCAGCCGAGAATCGAAAGGGAGAACCTCTTGCTGTGAGGTGACAATGCTACTACTGCACCATCGCAGCTAAACTGCAACTCCAAGGTATAAATGAAAAAAAAACTGCAAGAAAGGCAAAAATATGCATCTGTCTTGCTGAAATCAGACCTGGTGAGTATTGTGGCCATGTGTAAATGCACAGGTGGCCACCAAAGGTGATGAAACTTACACAAAGTCCAGGTACCTCACCTGTGAACAACAGGTTGGTAGCATCTGAAATGCACATCACCTGAACGGGTAGGTTGCACTGCAAATGCACACCATTTACTGCTCTGTGCCTGCAATAGATTCAAGCTTGCACTACTTCCACCCCTTCAGGGAGTGACAACCAAGAAGACAGAAGTTTGGGATCTGAACATGTGGATTGTACTAACTGTTTTTATACATGAGAAGGAACAAAAGTCAACAGGAATCCCATTCTATATCACATTTTTATATATTATTTTTGTTGTGATTGACATTATGTTGGCTGATAATAATAAAAGAGAGTGAATGATCGTATGTATGCTCTTACACTGACATCGTTGGTGTGGAGAGGTCAAGGGAGGTCACATGACCATGTGCTTTATAATAAAGGAGGAAGCGAGGGTTGTTCCCCTCTTCCATCTTTAATCAGATTGATTGCCTTCATGTGTGTTTATTTTCCTCTGTAAATGCATGTTTAACCTGACTTGTTTACCCTTAAGATGACACCGCCAACAGGTTATGGGCCCAGGACGGAAGTAGGAAGCCGATGGCATAGACTATGTTTCGACAGAGCTGAAAAGAATTACGAGTTGTGGGAGACAAAGTTTCTGGGACACCTGCACTTGCTAGGGCTGAAAGATGCCATTTCGCGAAATATGCAGCAGGACGCAGAGGATTACGAGAATGAAAAGGAAGGTGATGATGAGAAAAATGAGGAGGCATATGCAGAACTAATACAGTTCTTAGACGACAAAAGTTTGTCACTCATCATGAGAGAAGCCGCAGACGACGGTAGAGAAGCACTTCAAATCCTGAGAGGCCATTATGCCGGGAAAGGGAAGCCATGGGTAATTAGCCTATACACCGAATTGACAAGCCTCCAGAAGGCCATCAGTGAAAGTGTCACAGACTATATTATTAGGGCTGAAATGGCCATTCTGGGGAGAAGCTCAGTGATGGATTACTAATTGCAATGATTCTGAAAGGGTTGCCTGAAACTTTTAAACCATTTGCAGTCCACATCACGCAAGACGATGATAAGTTGAGCTTTGGTGAGTTCAAAACAAGGTTGAGAAGCTATGAACATACCGAGAAATTTAATGCCAATGTAAGTAATGATAATGTGATGAAAGCGAGTGGACTTGGGGAAAGAGTAAGAGCAGAGATTATATGCTATAGTTGTGGCCAAAAGAGACACAAGGCTCGAAAATGCTGGAGAGAATATAAAGGGCACAGACAGTGGTGTAGTTTGTGTAAAAACTCTAGCCACAGGGACAGCAACTGTAGACGAAAGAAGAAAGAGAATGTGAAACAAGCAACTGACGTGAATGATCACCCATTTGTCTTCAGAATAAATGAGCATCAAATTCGTGAATTAAAACAGAAGGATTAATGGTGGACACTGGTGCCACGTCACACATAATTAATGAACTGAAAAAGTTTAAATACTTTGATGCAACTTTCCAACCGGAGGAATACATTGTGGAATTAGCTGACGGGAAGAGAACCTGTGGGGCCATACAGAAAAGAGGTAATGCAGAGGTATGGCTGCTAAACACAGAGGGGAGCAAAGTAAAGGTGATGATGACTCAGACGCTGTATATCCCGACGTATCCACAAAGCATTTTTTCGTTAAGGCAGCAATGTCCAAAGAGGCCTCAATCAACATTAAACAAGGCTGGGACCAACTCATCTATAAAAACGGCACCAGGTTTGACATAATTGAGTGTGATAGACTCTATTATATAGACACATATGATGAAGAAAATGAAAGTGAGATACATTATGATGCATCTCAGAGCTGTCATGACATTCAAGCATGGCATAAAATGCTTGGTCACTGTAATGTTGAAGATGTGTCAAAATTAGAAAAAGTGGTAAAAGGTATGAAAATTAAAGGTAAAGTTGAGAGACCTAACCTAGATTGTGAAACCTGTACGCAAGGGAAATTTGCCCAGAGCAGAAACAGAGAACCAGATGCAAGAGCAAAAGCTGTGTTTGAACTAGTCCATACTGATATGGCAGGCCCAATTGAGCCTGTATCAAAAGATGGCTTTAAGTACACTTCAGCATTTACTGATGACTACTGGGGTGTAATATTTGTCTACTTTCTGAAAGCCAAGAGTGACACAGTCAAGGCGACTGAAACGTTTATTGCAGATTCAGCCCCTTATGGGAAGGTAAAGTGTATCAGCTCAGATAACGGCACTGAGTTCATGTCGAGAGACTTTCAGTCACTACTGAGTAAAAATGTTATAAGACACGAAACGTCCGCACCTTACTCACCCCATCAGTCACTACTGAGTAAAAATGTTATAAGACATGAAATGTCCGCACCTTACTCACCCCATCAGAATGGGACAGCGGAGAGAAACTGGAGAACACTGTTCGAAATGGCAAGGTGTATGTTGATAGAGAGTGATTTACCTAAAGAGTTGTGGACATATGCAGTAATGACTGCTGCTTCATTTGCAACAGATGTTATAACAGGCATGTGAGGCAGACCCCATTCTTCATGCTAACAGGAAAGAAACCTGATCTTTCAAGGATGAGAGAATTTGGATCAGTGTGTTATGCATACAGACAAGATAGAAAGAAGTTAGACCCAAGATGTGATAAGGGGATCTTTGTCGGCTATGATAAAAACAGCCCATCATATCTGGTCTATTATCCAGACACAGGAAGGGTCCTTAGACACAGGTTAGTCAAGTTCATTACTAAGAATGTAGCTGAATGCCAGATTAAGACACACCCAGAAGTGATGAATAAAGATTTTAATACCAGAACAAGTGTGCATGTTAAGTCAGAATCAAAAGCTGACAGTAAATCACAAAAGAAATACAAGTGAATCACACTGAGTCTATAATAAATGATGGAGACACAAAAATAAGACAAGAAGAGGAAAGGCAGGATACACACTACTCTAAAAGGGAGAAAAAAACATCTGCATACTTGAAGGACTATGAGTGTAAAGTTGAAAATGACGATTATGTGACAGTTAATGTTGACTATTGTTACAGACTAATAAGCAACACACCGCAGAGCTTTAAAGAAGCCATGACTTTGTCTAACTCGGAAAAGTGGGTCGAAGCTATGAAGGAGGAACTTAAGTCTTTAAAAGAGAACAACATATTTACACTCACCACATTGCCTGAAGACAAAAATGCAGTGAGGGATAGATTGGTTTTTACTGTATAAGACAGTGCAGATAATACCGAGACTTATAAAGAAGATATGTGGCTAAGGGCGACAGTCAAGTCGCTGGTCTAGATTACAATGAAACATCTGCACCAACTGCAAGTATGATATCTGTACGAAGTCTAATGCAGATGGCAGCTCAGTACAATTTAGAATTGCACCAGATGGATGTACAAATGGCCTATTTACATGCTCCTATTGACTGTGAGGTGTACATGGAGCAATATGAAGGTTTTGAAAAGAAATCAAATAATGATGAAAAATTGATTTGTAAACTGAATAAGTCATTGTATGGATTGAAACAATCGGGGCGTAACTGGAACAAAATGTTGCACGATTATCTTTGTGAAAATAGCTTTATCCAAAACTCCTCAGACCATTGTGTATACACTAGTTTGTTTCTCTTTCGGCTTTTCTCGGATAGGGGTCGCCACAGTGGAACTCCGGTCCACTAATGATTGGCAGTTGATTTTTACGTACCAGCTTGCCAGGCCTGACGCACAACCTTCAACGAAGGTACGCCCATTCACGCATGTCTCCACGCCGAAGACGCTCTAGCTGAGAATTGAACCGGAAAGCATCTTATTGTGAGGCGACAACGCTACCACAGCACCACCAGCTGAAAATGAGAAAAAAGTCCTAATTATATGGGTTGATGATCTCATTATAGCAGCTAGTGACAATGAATCACTAAACAATGTAAAATAAATGCTCAAAGCTAAATTTAAAATGAAAGATTTGGGAAAACTAAGACATTTTCTAGGCAATGACTTTACCCAGAATAGTGGTGAAGTAAAGATGAACCAAAAGAGGTACATCATGAAAATTCTTGAGAAATTTGGTATGTCTAATTGTAAAGTAAGAAGTACCCCTTCTGAACAAAAAACAAACTTTGAATGTGACAGCGAATCTACAAATCCATGAAAATATCCACCACAAGACCTGATCTTAGCTGGATTGTAAGTAAACTTTCACAATATTTGTCACAACTGAGTGAATCTCATTTAACACTAGCCAAGCATGTGTTAAGATACTTAAAAGGTACATTGGACAGAGAGCTGTGTTACAAGAAAAGTGAAGAGAAACTTCAGCTTATAGCATACAGTGATGCAGATTGGGCAACAGATCAAAACGACAGACGTAGTACAACAGGTTATTGCTTTAGCCTCAATAGAGACGGGCCTATTATTTCATGGAAATCAAAGAAACAACAAACGGTAGCTTTATCTACATGTGAGGCAGAGTACGTGGCATTGGCAGCAACAGCACAGGAGAGTTTGTACCTTGTGCAGCTGTTGAGTGGAATGGCTGGAGAGTGCAAGTATGTGCCAGTAACAGTATTTGAGGACAATCAAGGAGCAATCGCTTTGCCGAAGAAAATGGTAAGCCGACAGAGATGTGAACATGTGGACATTAAGTATCATTTTGTTAGGTCAGCACTTAACTATGACAAAATAAGCCTTGAATATTGCCCGACAACGGACATGGTTGCAGATATCTTCACTAAACCTGCTACGAAATTTAAGATTGAAAAGTTCATGTATTATGTATTTGGAATGTGAAGGAAAAGTTATCCAAAATATGTTATTCAAAGGAATTTGTATACAGTGTAAGAGCAAGTGGGGTTGTTGGCTGATAATAATAAAAGAGAGTGAATGATCATATGTGTGCTCTTACACTGATGTTGTTGGTGTGGAGAGGTCAAGAGAGGTCACATGACCATGTGCTTTATAATAAAGGAGGAAGCGATGGTTGTTCCCCTCTTCTGTTTTTAACCAGATTGATTGCCTTCACGTGTGTTTATTTTCCTCTGTAAATGTATGTTTAACCCGATTTCTTACTGTTAAGATGATACCGCCAACACATTACCACATTTGAATACATTATGAATTTCTTTCCTTTTATACTTTTATGTGTGAGACATTTTAACTCATTCAAGTCTAAAACACCTTTTTTGTATATGTCCACTTCACACCCATAGGTACTTATGGTGTCTAGACCTTTTTTGGGTCTGGCTTCTTTAACTAAGCAACTTACTAGCTAATACATAGGTAGTATTAGAAAGTGAAAGGCGTTACTAACGAAATAATGCTAAGATTGTTAATCTAGGATGTAAGGCAGTAGGGAAATTAATGACCATTTGTCACTTATTATTCATATTTTCATATTTGTTTCCATATTTTCATAACTGAGAACCCTGGGTGTTATTAATGGATATGGTATGATATGCCATTGTGGAAGACAGGGAACTTCCTTGTTAAGGTCCATTTATATCACACTGTACTTGAAACATTGTTAGTTGTTTGTTAGTGATTATGAAAATAAACAATATTTCCATATGTATTTAATATACCAAAAGAAGTGACTTACAAAATATTGCATGACTTCAGGTGAAGCCTTAGATGCTGAAGAAAAGAATGATATTTGCACTGTAAGTTGCAAATCTGGAGTGATATTTGTATTGCTAATTATATAATTAAGCATATGTTTTCATATTTATGTAAATATCCCAATAAACATGCACTCAGAGGAATTTCTTGTTGTCATGTGAAAGCTTATGTGTGGTTAACAAAACTGTTCTAACAACACATGTCTAGGCTGTTCAGTTTCCAAGATATGACAACTTGTGAAAGTTTAGCAAAAAGCATCATTTGATGTTCGTGTGCATTATAACATATTATAGTATTTATGGAAAGACTCTGAGTGCAGTGACTATTATTACTGTAAAGAATACTTCTTACCGATAACATTGCCATATGTGTAGACTGCTAGAGGTGTGACATTCCAAACACATTTAAAAACTCCCATCGTAATATGACCGTGAATTACACAACTTTAATAAATTCTGTCTGTGCATTAATGCGGCAGCAAAAGAAGAAAAACTACAAAAAAATGTGCTGGAATTAGTCATCCAAACTGTACCAGCCATTTAGAATGATTTGCAGAGTACCACGCAAAAGGCAGTACAGTAAACAAAAGCAAAATGCAGTTCAACAGATTAGAAATGTTATCCTCTGCTGCATGGAATAAGGATTAAAGCCATCTGGGGCAGGAAATTAAATGTTTCTATTATTATGAATGTAAATGCAAACACACACCTAGGATTTAATATCAGTGACATAAGAAGGCATTATCTCTTTCTTTATTTGTTTGTTTTTCTCCATTTCAGTTAGAATGTTTGCTGTTATAACTGTACAATTAAACATCTGGAGGACATAAAACTACCAATACTGTGGAAAAAGTACAGTTTACCAATAAATCAAAAATGCCCATTTTTTGCTGCAAATTCAGACAGGAAGAGGCATAAGACCAATTACATTGAAAGAGGTGCAGATCTCCATATTACTGAATAAAATATTCCAGGTTCCTCTAGTAAAAAAAAATGTAACTTTTATTGACGTACTTAATCATGAGTTTCCACTTATTTAACTTAAAATGTGTTGTGTTAATGAAAAGAAGCAGTTCTGAGCAAGCCAGTTTTAGGATGCAAGCTCTAAATCAAAAACTGTTTTGTTCTCAATAACATTTGGTTTTCTTAGACATCAGTCCAGTTTTTTTTGTGGTTACTGGGTTACTTTTACAAATTAAGATATTTTTTGGCAATTCAAAAAAATTCAAAATATTAATGATGTTGGAAGTATATGTTTGCATGGGTACACAATGGGGATTCCTACTGTCAAAGCTACAAATTTAGACATACAGAGAATGTGAAACCAGCCGTGCAGGTGCAACACAGGCAGGTTCACACCTAAAAGCAATGAAAGAACAAGATGCACATATTCAGGTGTCTGTTATCTAATCTCCTAGTCCTGGTGAGAATCTCAGTGGTACTAAACAGATTAGGGCAGACCAGATTTGTCTGTCCTCAACAGCACTCCCCAGGATATCCTGCGAAATCTCCAGGCACTATTAGACAAGACAATTTTAACATGATACACACGCACACACACAGACACACACACACACACACACATATATATATATATATATATATATATATATTAAAACTATAATTACTTATCTATATAGATATACTTCTCTCTCTCTCTCTCTCTCTATATATATATATATATATAAAGTTATCTTCCTCATGTTCTGGATCTCTCCACACATCACTTTCCACATACACTCTTTTCCATGACAACAGCAATCTCCGTTTCATCATTTTGAATCTTTAGGCTCTATCAGGCACGATGATACAATAAATATACATACTATATATATATATATATATATATATATATATATATATATATATATATATATATATATATATATATATATATCTGTATATAGTCTTCCTCATCTCCTGGATTTGTCCAGGCTTCCCTTTCCTTAGCCTTCCCTCTCCAAACTTGCCTTTTCCAGCTTATTCTGTGAAATCTGTGAAATATGTTGTTAAAAATATGAAAGTACCAAAACATCAGACTCAAAAACATTGACTCCAAAAGACTGAAAGTACTAAAAAACAAACACTCCAAAAACTCATATACAAGTCCTGCACTCACCACTGTTTTGTGACCTCCCATACAATAATGCTGGCAGAATCGATCAAGATTCTTCTCTCATTTCTGCCAGCATTAAAGCCATTCGATATTACAAAAATTGTTCCTATTTCAAGTGCTCCCATATATACACATATATTATGTCTTCCTCTTGTGCTGGATCTGTCCAAATTTCCCTTTCCATGGACTACTTTCTATAAAAAGAACAATCTCCATCTCATCCTCTGGAATCTGAGTCTGTCCTGGGTTTCCTCCTGTTGAGCTGTGCCTAATATAATTTCCACAGCTGGTGCCTACGAGATATCCTTATTGGCTACCATACTGACTCACATGACTCCCTTCAACTTAGAGGAGCAGGAGCTCTATTCTATGAGCCTTCTGGACTACCACCTGCCTCACTTTATCATAGAGAGTGTCAAGCAACACTACAAAAGCCCCTTGATTCTGACACTGGTACCCATGTACCCATGACCTCATTCATTTAGTTAGTATGCAACAATTGAGGCTTTAGGTGAGAACAAGGATACAGAAAGATAAACTGACATCTTTGTACTGTGACTCGTTCCTCAGTTCCCCATTAAACCCCAGCACAATGTTGTAGTCATGCTGTCACTGCATCTGGCCAGTGTCCTCATTCTCACTATCAGGACTCACAAATAAGACTCCAAGATATGTAAGCTTTGCAGCTTGTGCTAGCTAGTCTTCTCTCTCTCCTATATACACCAGTCTGCTCTTTCCCATGACTGAACCATGATATCTGAACTGGAGGTGTTTTCCATCCCAAATGAATTACACCAGCAATGAAATGCTCGAGTGTATACTAAAAATCAAAGTGACTTAAAGGCAAGAAGGCAACATTATCCGCAAACCACAAATATGCAACCCTCACTTTTACAATCTAGACATTCTCAAGGTTTTGCTGCTCCTCAATACTCCTTCAACATAAATCCTGAATAGGAGAGCTGACAAAACATACACTTCTCAGAGTCCTATACCCTCATTTAAAATATTTAGCTTAAAGCCTAGAAAAAGGATTTGGTTCCATGACAAGAGGGACCAAATAGCAAGTAGCAGAGTCCCTGGAAACCTGCAGTGACATAACACCTCTCACAAGAAATTCTAAGGTTGATGGTCATATGCCTTCCCCATGTCCACAAAACATGTTTAGGCACTGTTGGTAAACTCAGATGACCTCCCCAGTATTTAAACAAGAACAAAAAATTGGTCCACGGTCTAGAGCTGGAAAGATTTTCCAGTGTAGGCTTTCCTATGGAAGTTAAGGACCGTGATCTCTATATAAGTGGAACACACATTTCTAGCTCCCATTTTTGGAAACAGGGACTACCACCCCCATTTGTCAAACAAGAGGTTCTGCTCCTGTCTTCCAATGACTGTTAACTATGACAAATTAATAACATGCCTGCAATATTTTTTCTAGCTCTCAGACGTTGCAACAGTTTTTCACCCTCAGAACTTTTAACTGGTGCAGAGTCTTCATCTGCAGAAATGGACCAAATCTGACCAGTTGATCATGGCACTGCTTATTCAAAGGGCAGTACATCTGTCAGGATCAGGGCTTCCAGAAAGTGTTCCTTTTACCTCTTTAAAGTATTCTTAGTCCGGATCAGCATTTCTTCATCCTTGCTGAGAACATACTGGGTATTGTTCTCCCACCTTAACACACCAGATAGTTTTCCAGAATCTTTTTCACAACATCCTATACTGGATTTGCCAAACTCCTCAACATATGTGTTTTTGTGACTGACACATCTACTGCCTTTCTAGCCACACCTGGGGACCCTCAATGCTAGTACTACCTGGAAGGCTTCTTTATTTAACTTGATGCTCTCCCACTGGTGTTCACAATAACATCCTAGGACTACTGCCATGGTATCTAATGCTCATGTTTTAGTCCCATCTCCTTGCCAGTGTCCCAGCTACTGACGTCTTAAACATAGTCCATTTAGACTTCAGGTATCACTGACCTCCTCAGTAATATAGGAGGCATTCTTCTTTATGCAAGAACTGAACTGATCCCATGCAGAATTATCTACTAGGTATTCTTAGGACAATCCTACTTCATATTTGGGTTTCCAAGGTCTGTTAAGCAACTGCCCTGTCAGTTTTATCCAAATCAGCACTCCTTTGAGTGGTTATCAGTTGATAGCTGAAAACATGTCTTGATCAGAGAGCTTAGAACACATGGCATTATGGCTAATGATGTGGCTGCAAAGATAACAAACAACCTCTGGCACAAGACGGTCTGGCACCAAGAGGCATACATTAGCACTTAAAAGCTGTGTCAGTTTCTTACAATCTCAGACATGTAAAAGATGTAACACCAGTGAAGGCTGAAAACTGCAGGTTTTTGTGTTTAATTTTAAAGAACTTGGATGCTGCTGCAGACCACATACACTCACAAATGGAAAGCATACATGGCTACCTAGAATGCTTTGTATCACAGTGTGGACAAAGCAGGAAAGAAGACCTTGTGTTTCAGCTAGATGGTACACTATTAACAAACCCTGTGTCGTTTAGACCCTTTTATGCCCCACCAGTTTTTACTTTAATTCTTATGATACTGTCCCAATTGCAGAATCACAACAAATCTGTTACATAAGGATGCTTTATCCTGATGGCAGACCTCAGACAAAGTGTGTGATAAAGGATGCTTCATCCTGGTGGCAGACCTCAGACAAAGTGTCTGATAAAAAGATGCATTACATTCTTGTCACATCATCAGCAATTTATTTACACTCTTAGTGTATCACCGGTTGTCCAGCTACACCCTTTTTGTGCATTCAAAGCTACTAAAATTAATCTCAACCCATCACATTTTTGCTATTCACAAATATAAAACAAATGCACACAAACACACACACACACACACACACACACACACACACACACACACACACACACACACACACACACACACACGTACCTTTCAACTTTGTAGCACAAGAAATCTGGACAAAGCCAAAATAGTTTGGGTACAGATTCCCAAAAATAGGTACAAGTTTTAAAGTTTGCTTTTATAAACTTAGAAAGTTGCCAGACTAAAATGTTTTGTATGACCATGCATTTTTAAAGGATATAGATTCCTAAACTGAAATGTCTGCAATTATGGAAAGTTGAGAGGTATGACATACACACACACACACACACACACACACACACACACACACACACACACACACACACACACACACACACACACACACACACAAAACACTTCAGCCCTCCTGCCCTCCCCCAAACAATATACTTAATGTAAAGCAAATATCTTAAACAGAACACGCACACACACACACACACACACACACACACACACACACACACACACACACACACACACACACACACACAAACCCTTCAGCCCTACTGCCCCCCAATATACTTAATGTAAAGCAAATATTTTAAACAGAATAAAGAAAGTAAAATATGGAAGCTATCTCCCTTTAACTTAAATGAAAAAAAAAATAAATAAATAAAAGCACAGCAAAACTAAACATGAACAACATCAGCGGAAACACACTGCTCACCTAAACTTTATTGCCTAGACTTGAACATTTGGCTTCCCTTCATATGCTTAAGGAGAAATTGCTGAAATGTCAGTGGTCTACTGGAAAAAAAAAAGAGGAACGGCATAACGCCAAATGCTTTTTCCCTTTAGAAATCATTGGCAGTATGATTTGTAATTGTATACCAGCAATAATTCCCTTTTTAGGGAGATTTTTATCCCTTCTTCGAGTTATTGTGACTGCGGAGTTGGTATACATATGTTCAGGGGGTGTGAGGAGCTTGGAGGGGGACCTGTCCTCCTGCAAAAAACAGAAAAAAAAAGTTTTTAACCCTTTTGGGTTTCAGGCATTTTTTTCGTTCTTTTGAAATGTCGACTTTCAGGAAGTCAGCGTTTCATAGTAGAACCTGATGTTATATCCAAAAAGGTTGAAATAAAAGAATAAAAAATAAATGATGATCTCAATTACAAATGAAGAACAGTATTACTGGCAAAACAGAACAAACTCTATCTAAACTATGCAAACTAAGCTAACAAATGCTAATTATTGTTTGCCTGACTGAATTATTTTATATATTTTCTGGCATTGTTTTATGTTTCTCATCTGTCCTGAAACTGTTCCCCCCCCCTTCCTCCCACCTTATTCTTGTAGTGTTGTTATAGTTGGTGGCTTTGCAGTTGCCCGCCCCTACTCTAATTTTGATCTGGACACTTCACTCTACTTAATACAGAGAGAACATATGAGAAGGCCTACACACTTAGGTTCTTAACCTTGAATTTTTCTTCTGCTCCTCCTTCCTCTCTCCTTGCACTTTACTAAAAAAAAAAAAAAAAACATTTGCACTTTATTTTGCTTTTGCCTCTTCTTAAAAGTTCTGGTGCATTTATTACTGCTTGGTAGTAGCCTGATTAAATTGTAACTGTTATTCTAAGCCTTTCATTTTAAGCACTTGGGCTTCAGACCAGTTGTTTTACATTGAGAAGGTCTGTGGTGTGCACTGTTGTGGCAGGACAGGTAGCTTACATCCTTCTAAATTGGGAACTGCTGATTGAAGGCTCAGTGTCTGTTATTCTAAAAGTGTATTAATTCTGGTTGAAGCACTTGGGCTTCAGGCCAGTTATTTTACATTAAGAAGGGTTGTGGTCTGCACTCTTGCGGGAGGAGAGGTTAGATTCTGCCCTTCTGAGCTGGGAATTTCTGGTTAAAGGTTTATTGTGCAAGCTTATTTGAACTATTTCTTTCTGAAATTGGTGTGCCTTGTTTGCTGTAGCATAGACTAGATTCAGCCATGCTGAATCTAGTTTTGTTTGTGTAACTTAAGCATTAATCAGGGCTATCTTCTTTTGGAGATGGTTCCCCTGCACACTAGTAGCAGGAGTGTGCAGTTAGAACTTGTCTGATTGAAGACTGCTGGAACAGGGCTCAGTTTTGAGCTTTTTTTACTGGTTAATTGGGTAATTTGTTTAAATCAGTTTGCTCATTTTCTATTGTTACATAAAAATTGCATTTTATTCATCTGGTTTTACTGTATTTGTGTTTATTGCATTTATTCTACTGCATTTATTACTGCTTGTTAGTAGCCTGATTCAATTGTAACTGTTATTCTAAGCCTTTGGTTGAAGAACTTGGGCTTCAAACCAGTTGTTTTACAATAAGAAGGTTTGTGGTCTGCACTGTTGTGGCAGGACAGGTAGCTTACATCCTTCTAAGTTGGGAGTTGCTGATTGAAGGCTTAGTGTCTGTTATTCTAAATGTGTATTAGTTCTGGTTTAAGCACTTGGGCTTCGGGCCAGTTATTTTACATTAAGAAGGCGTGGTCTGGTTAAAGGCTTATTGTGCCTGCTTATTTGAACTGTTTCTTTCTGAAATTGGTGCGCCTTGTTTGTTGTAGCATAGACTAAACTCAGACCTGCTGAATCTAGCTTTGTTTGTATAACTTGAGCACTAATCCAGACCATAATTTTTGGAGAAGGTTTCCCTGCACCCTAGGAGCAGGAGTGTACAGTTAGAACTTGTCTGATCGAAGACTGCTGGAATGGGGCTCAGTTTTTAGCTTTTTATTGGTTAATTTGTTTAAATCAGTTTGCTCATTTGCTACTGTTATATTAAAAAAAATACACTTTATGCATCGCCGCTTAGCTAGGGTTAAAGTATTCCCTGCGCCATAAAGTCTGCTCTTCAAATTTTCCTTTAGAACTAGCCAGTTTTTTAGTTTTAGCACTCAAATCCGTTTCTTTGAGCTCAGCACTTGTTCAGTACTCATTGTAAGCACTAAATAAGCTACAAATTACTACAGCACTCAACTTTCCTCACTTGTCTAGAGCAAAGCAGTTTTTAGTACTTAATAAATAAGCACCTATCCAGGAATGTCTAAGGGTCAGCTCCCGGTGTTTTCTCCTGTCTACCTGATGAATCTGGGCATCTTGGATCAATGCAGCAATTGCCTCATGTACACAGACAACCCTCTCCTCCTACCATCCAGCACTACAACCTGTGAGAGATGCACTTATATAGCCAAATTGGAAACAAAGCTCTCTTCACCCAAGACTGGACTAGACAGTCAAGAGGAGAAGGAAAACACTTGCACCACACCATCACATAGTCCCTCAAAATCTACACCACCAAAACACACACATAGCAACACAAAACACACACCTACATTTGTGGAAGCTCTCAATAAAAATCTGCTCAAGCAACAGAGACCTCCAAAGCAGAAATGCATGCAACCTCCACTCCTCAACACAACCCAAATGACACATAGCCCACAAATTCAGTGTGCCACTCAACCACAGCTGATAAGGCATAACAACGTACCCAACACTCCATTCATAGGTGAGTCTATAGTCAGACACAGTGATGTTCCACTCACCAGTCTAAACAAGAACAAAGTTACTGTCAGCTGCCTGTCGGGTGTCAGGATCCACCACATAACGCATGCACTCAGGTCACTCCACAACAAGTACAAATATGACTCTGTCATTGTCCATGTTTTTGTGAATGACCTGAGATGTACCTCCCTGGACTACATGAAAAGAGACATGGAGGAGCTCTCATATCTTGTAGCCCAGGCTGGTATGACCCTAGCCCTGAGTAGCATCCTGCCATCACCCAGAATGACACCACAGTCTTCTTCTTCTTTCGGCTTTTACCGGTTAGGGGTCACCACAGTGGAGCACCTGTCCACTCATGATTGGCAGTGGTGTTTTACGGTGATGAGTTGCCAGCCCGGTGCCCAACCTTTCACAGAAGGCACACACACACACGCACTCACACCTAGGGCCAATTTAGAGTGTCCAATCCACCTACAGCATGTCTAGGACAAAATAATTGACTTTAACAATTGGTTATGCTTCTGGTGTCATTCTAAGGGGATCCAGTATCTGTCTGCCTGGGATGACATGATCGACAAACCACAATGCTTTGCCAGAGATGGCCTGCACCTGTCACCCTTGGGATTCCGGATACTGGCTAAGGCTCTTGCTACCCCTATAGTGCCTTTTTTAGCCAAGGTTCAAATGACACATTCAACACCATAACAGGTACAAGCAAGCAAAACCTGAGGGTAATGCTACTCAATGCTAGAAGTTTAAACCTCAAAATACATTCACTCGAGGCACTCCTTAAAATGGAGAACATCGACATCTGTGCAGTGACAGAGACCTGGTTCAAGTCTCCAGAGAGCACCCCTGCACTATCAGGTTATAATTCATACCACACCTTTCGACCACCTAACTTGGACCAAAACACTAAAGGCGGAGGTGTGTCCATATTCATTAAGGATATCCACACCTTTAGGCTAGTTGCTCAACATAATGCATCTGAGATTATCCAAGTGCAACTAACTCTGAGCAAGACCGCACTCCAAATTGTAACTTGGTACAGATCCCCTGCCATGCGCCAGGATTCCCACTACTCATTTCTTGATACACTGGAAAATATTAGGGTACAACCCAACACCCTAAAAATGGGTGATTTCAACTACCCCACCATTAACTGGGAAATCTACTCATGTACCAACTCCTTTGCTCAACGTTTTCTGGAATTCATAAATTCCAACACCTTGGATCAACTTATCCACACCCCCACCAGTGGCAGCAATATCCTAGACCTGGTCATTACCAACATGGGTGACCGGTGTTCCACACCAGAGGTCAATTCCTCATTGGTCAGATCCGATCACAAGCTAATCAGCCTAGACATCCACATCCCGCCCCCACCTCCCATTAGGGAAACCACTGTAAAAAGTTTCTCCAAAGCCAACTTCACGCTTCTTAAGACAGAAGTGGCAAACTTCACGACACCCATGCAGATGGACAATAGATGTATGACTGCTGAATCCTACACAAATGCACTTTATAAGCACTTAAATGAGTGCATGGATTGTGCTATCCCTAACAGAACCAAGATGCTATCCTCCAAAAAAAGGAAGCCAATCATACCTCCCAACCGTCCCGAATTACTCCGTTTTTACCGTGTTTTGGGGTCCAAATAATGGGCTGCCACAATTCCCGAGTGGCACCCCTTCATTTCCGATTTTTTTCTTTATTTTTGCTTTGTTTTTCACACTTTAGCTGATGTCATCTTGTGTGCGATGAAGTCAGCTCGTCAGGGCTACCAGCCTGTCAGAATTGAGCTCGCGGCACACGGCGCAAGTATTTCCGGGTGGTTTCAAATGCTTTTGCGAGCGGGAACAGCAGGCAGTTTGTCTGGAAGAGAGAAGTATTTATTTTATTTAGCTGCTTTTGCAAGCGGGAAGGATTTATTTTACTTAGCTGCCTGGGTGAAACGGATTTATTTTATTTAGCTGCCTGGCTGATATTGCAGAGAGGAGTCTGGACTGGCTGTTTATTTACTCGGAAGCTGCCTGGGTGAAATGCAGAGAAGGATTTATTTTATGTGAGGAGTCTGAAACACAGAGAAGGGTTTACTGGCTGAAGTGAACAGACGTATCGCGGAGAAGTAAGCTACTGCATATTATGTTCGGAGTGTGTGTGTGTGTGTGTGTGTGTGTGTGTGTGTGTGTGTGTGTGTGTGAGTGTGTGTGTGTGTGTGTGTGTGTGTGTGTGTGTGTGTGTGTGTGTGTGTGTGTGTGTGTGTGTGTGTGTGTGTGTGTGTAAATGCCCCATATGTAATACACCTGGTGGCTAGAGGTATTTCAGGCTCAAACTCTGTACCTTTGGTACAGGGTAAAAAGAGCCAAAAGTCCCTAGCCACCACCATTTCTGAGCTTTGACCAGATTTGTTGTGCTAAGAGTTGAGAAGAGCTGTGGTGAGAAGTGAGAACAGAATTTGTATTCCCACATTATTTGCTTTGTTTTTTGTCCAGGTTGTTTGTGCTAAGAGTTGAGAGCTATGGTGAGTGAGAAGTCAAAACTGAATTTGTATTCCCCCATATTGGCTTTGTCCAGGTTGTTTGTGCTAAGAGGTTGAGAGCTATGGTGAGAAGTGAAAACTGAATTCAGTAAATGATAGCCATTAAGTTTCACTCTTCCTATTTTTTAGGAAACTGCTGATTTAGCATAGTGGTATGTTGCTCTGACTGTATTGCATAGGGTCCTGGGTTCAAAACTTGCCAGTGACATGCCTGGTGGTAACAACATTTTATTCTAGCAAGTTTCCAAAATTATACAAGCAATGTTTAAAATGTGTCCCTGGTTTTTGACCTTTTGCCCCATCTAAAAAAAAAACTGAACTTAAGTGCGAGAAGCTGTGCAAGATGCCTATGGCTTACACTACTGTCATTCTATTTACAGTGTTGGTGTGGAAGTAGACTTTTATGATGGAAATGTTCTGAATTGGGCAGTTTTGTCATTATTGGTTTATGCATTTTGTTTCATTGCCTACAGTACAGCCTACAGGAAAAATGTTCAAACAATAAATTTAAAATGCGCTCTAACAAGTGTGTTGTATTATACAAGGAATCTAACTTAATAAAGTCAGGAAGGTGTATTAAAGAAAAGAACACATATATGTTTCTTGTTTTGTGTGCAAGGGGCCAATGATTTGAAAACGGCCCAAAGGTAATCTTTATCCACCACTGGCCAGATGCATTTTCTTTGGATGTGGTGTGGGTTTCAATGCTATTTCAATGAATGTGAGTTTCAAGGGCAGAGAAGTTTTAATGCCAAATCTATTTTCATTGCGACAGTATTGCTTTGTTAAGCAGATGTCAAAATAAAATCCAAATAATCATTGTATAAGTAAAGCTGTATGCACACATTAGTGTTTATGGTAAATGGGGTGAAATTGCCAGGTAATGGAAATTGGAATGGCTGCAGGGGGTCAGTGGTGCCATATTTTGGTTGTCTATTCTTCAGTTTGCATTTGAAAGTTGATATCCCATAATTCCATTGAAGTGTGAGGGGTTACGTAATTATGTATGCAAATTAGACGTTAATCAGCGTACCGATTTGTACCTATTTTTCATGGGCCTTGTCCAGATTTTTGATGTTTCCAGGTTGAGAGGTATAAAGCCAATCTGGTGGTCCCCTGCCATAAACAAACTCTGCAATAGAATAAAGAAACTGTTGCAAAAAAGAGTAAAATCCCATGATTGGATGAACACCCTGGTCAGCCTCAGTAAGAAGCTGACATCCCTCATAAAATCCTCCAAAGCTAGTTATGAAAACAAAATCACCACTGATTCTAAAGACAACCACAAAACATTCTATAGCTATGTCAAGAATCTCAATGGCAACACTGAGATCTGCTCTGAGTTAGAGCACAGTGGCACTAAATATACAGAACCAACTGATATTGCCAACATCCTGGCAGATAGGTTCAGTGCTAACTTTACCCCCTCTCACCCCTAAAGGGCCCATCTCTATATCGGAAGAATGCAAAGTTCCTGTAATCATGGCTGCACAGGTAAAAAACACACTCTCCAAAGCCAAGAACACAGCATCCATGGGACCTGACAACATCCCAGACTGCGTTCTACATGAACTACAGAATGAAGTGGCACCCCACCTAAGCACCATGTTCAATCATAGCCTCACCTCAGGCTTTGTGCCCACTGAATGGCATACAACAATGGTTATCCCACTCCATAAAGGGGAAGCCACCATGGACCCCAGGAACTACTGTCCCATTAGCCTAACAAGCCTGGTCTGCAAGGCCATGGAATGTATCATCATGGAACTTATAAACAAAGACATTGGTAATCTCCAAACTCTGGACCCCACCCAGTTCGGGTTTGTAAAAGGCAGATCATGTCTCCTAAACCTGATAGACTTCTTTGAAGCAGTTACCAAAGCTGTAGACAAGGGTAAGTTGGTTCACACAGCCTATCTAGATCTTGCCAAGGCTTTTGAGACCAATCCCGACTCTGGAATTATAGATAAACTCACTAAACTAGGTATAAATCCTTATGTCACAAGATGGGTTGCCAACTGGCTCAGTGACAGAACCCACACTGTGAAAGTAGCAGACTCCAAATCTGACTTCAGACCAGTGACACGTGGAGTACCACAGGGTTCAGTCCTGGGTCCTCTCCTGTTTGGTATCTATTTTTCTGAAGTATAGGCTAACACAGACTGTCTTTGGCTAATGAAGTTTGCAGATGACTGCAAACTAGGAGCCATAATTGAAACTCCTAATGATGTAGACATCCTACAAAAGGGCATCACTGAGACAGATGCCTGGTGTCAAAGCCATGGCCTCAAGCTCAATGCCAAAAAGTGCATTGTCATCCCCTTTGGTAAAAACTCTGTACCCATTAGCTACCACATAGGTGGTAGTCTACTTAACACCGAATGTGTGATAAGAGACCTTGGGACTCAGATGGACAGTAGTCTCTCCTTTGATAATCACATCGCCACAGTGGTCAGGAAATCCTTCTATGGGGCACACCTCATCACAAAAGGTTTCTCATCCAGGAAATAAGAGGTCATTGTTCCCCTCTACTCATCACTCATTAAACCCATTATAGAGTGCAACGCCCCTTTTGGTATGTACCTCACAAGACATCTACAACAACTGGAAAGGCCCCAGAAATACCTCACAAAGAGGATTACCAGCCTCAAACAGATGCCCTATGCAGACCGTCTCAAAAAACTCCAGCTTTACTCCATCACATATCACCTACTCAGAGGCGATCTCTGCCTAACATACAAAGCTATGTCAAACCTAGAGCTGTTGGACATGCTTGATTTAAAGAAACACCAATCCCCCAAGCTACATGCTCTAGGGACCTAAACCTTGTCACCACAATAAACAGAACATGCTGGAGGGATAGATTCCTGTCCCAGAGACTTCCCATACTCTGGAACAAACTACCTATCTATATCAAACAAAGCTCCTCATTAGCACTCTTCAAGAAAAATCTTGATGACTGGATGGGAAATAGGAAATTCACCCCAGGGATTACCTCTGTGGCTCTGCTCGAGAGGAGCACAGGAAAATAATTTTCTTGGGTGGCGAAAGCCAGGGTACCGTTTTGGCCAGGCTTGTATAGGCCCTAGGGCCGATAGCCTAGTACCTATTTATGAACTTATGAACCTATGAACTAGACTACTAAAATATATCAAAAAAATAATTGATAGATTAAAACTTGCATCAAAACTAGAATATGACATCACTCATGAGATATTATTTCATAAAAGCTAAACAAAACACCTATAGCCACACTCAGTGGGAACTACTCATCCCTCCATTGTGAATGGGAAATGCTTCCCTAATTTAAAAGCACACAGAAAAGAGGAATATGTGGGGTCTGCTTTCTATGACATGTAAAACATCTTGCATTACAAGATAAAGGAAACTCAGTTTGTGATAAGTGACTTGGAACCTTTTCCCTATGAATACAGTAAAACATATTTTATGTATCACACACACCAGACTCCCCCATATTCCATCTTCATTTCGGGTTCCTCAGACTTAGAATTATAATACTTTTAATGATGTAGTCTGAATGTCAGCCTTTCCCAGTCAATGTCACTTAAGTAATGTTCCTGTTCAGAAACAGTAATATATCTATCTTATTTAGTTGCTTTTCTTTCTATGTTCAAATTATTATTTACTTTTATAATTTGTTTACATTATCCCTCTGCTTATTTGCTGGTATTGATTTTATTTCATTATGACTTCTATCTTTTTTTCAATAGCCTAAGCATGTCTAGCCTTCGTAGAACTGTTTGATAGTGTTTTTTCATTCTCAAAACTGCTGTTAATGTTTGTCTGGACAAAAAAAAAAAAAACAGTGGACCTGTTTTGACCTACATTTTCTTCCTCAATTTTGTCTATTTTTATTTGCTTATCATACATCGATGTTAAATCTGTTTCACTACTGCAAAACTCACAATTGTATATTAATGCTATAAATCTGCAGTATTCTGAGTGAAAGGCACCAACCTATATGGGCTAAAGCAGCAATTGGTCCATCAATTTTCTGTAAACTGGGGCAGAACCCAACCAGTAAAAGCAGGTCACTACCCTTGTAAAAGGCTGTTTTAAGTACTCTGAGCATTCCATGGAAGGTGCATGCAGCATTTTTATGATTTAAAAAAAATCATAACCAGTGAATGTCCTGAGTGATTATTAAGCAACTTTGAACCATCCCTGTACTTGAATTTCAGACATCTTCCTGATTTTGTACAACGTTGCTCATCCTATCATAAATATTCCAGTTATGAGATGAAACACAGATGATTGCAGCATGCAAACACTGACAGACTTTATAGTTAAAGACATCTTAGACTTTAGAAAATGCTTATTAATTTAAAACCTATTATTCTATCAACTTTCTAACTGAGCAGTACCAGTATTTAAAAGGTGCTCTGATTTACGACCTTTTCTCAAGAGTAATTCAGAAGCTATCCCTGACCCTTACAATAACAGGCCTTGTTTAGGTGACTCCATTAACTTAAATGATATGCAATGATGGGAGGCTGGTTAATGTGCTATTTAATCATGATGAAAGCTAGAGGTATTATACGCTGCTGAAATGATTAAACAGACTATTACCCAGTCTTCAGTATTAGTTATGTGATGTTTTTTGCTTTAGCTTTTAATGTTTTTACTTTACATAGTGCTTTTTCTCATGATGTTTTGCGTGTTTACCAAGGAGTACTGTGGCAGGTTATAGATTTGGTTGCCTTCATCATTCTTTGGTAGGACATCTTTCTTTTACAGAAACAGAGATTTAATGGCTGTGCTGTAGTGAATTTCCAGCACTTCGGCTGCTTTTGTGAACCCCTTGTGTACCAATTTACTTCATTGCTGTATACAGACTTTTCTGTGACTTTGCTGCGCCACAGCTTTTTACAACTGTAGCCCACATCACAGTAACTCAAGTGACCTGATTCTTTGTGTGGTCACTTATAGAAACCTGCTTTTCACCATGGCTGCCTACTGAAGTTGCTGCTCCTCAACTGACTCCACTAGAGAATTTTGGGGCCCCTAATCTATCATGGCCACTAGGTTTGAGTTAGAGTTATTTATAAATGCCTGTGATGTATGTTTTGCTAGTGGTTTCCTTAACTAAATAAAAGAATACATTTTTTTACCTTATGCTTAACATACTAGTGCTCCTAATGTGAAGATTAACTACAAACTCCATTATCAGTGTTACCCCACATTGTCTTTGCTTAAATCTTCTCAACTTACCATCAGTCCAGGATCTCTTCACAGCAAGAAGCATTAAATGTGCATCCAAAATAATTCATAACCCTCTCCTCCTGCACACAGCTGGTTTACACAACTGTCTTCGCGGAAGAGATTTTGGAGTCTCCACTACAGGACCACCAGATACTTAAACAGCTTCTACCTAACAGTGTTGAGACTTATAAACTCTGATACCAGCCGCTGATTATGTAGTCAGTAATCATTCACAATACGTAGCTCAGCTGAAAAGTGTGCAATATCTTTTTTATTCTTTGATGTATCAATATAGTTACTTATTCATGTGCAATTGCCTGCTGTTTGTATGATGCAGATGTACAAGCAGGACAATCCTAACATGCAATCCTACTCTGTCATGCTACTATGTACAGTATCCTTCTTATGACTATCGGGGGGGGGGTCTTGTGTGTTTTGCTGTTATTATTGGTTTATTTATCCTTCTGTGAGTCTTGTATTGAATATATTTTTAATTGAAATGTTATACTGTTGTTGTTGCTATCTTTGCTTCCTTTTTACTCTCGGGTGAGTTGATACTCAGAATTTCATTTAGGCTGCACGTGTGTAGTCCTGAATGACAATAAAGTTTACTTCGGGTTTTGACTTTGTCTCTGATGGTGTGCATTAGATGCATTTGTATTTTCTATCCCAAGTCTCATTCATTAACATGTACTTGACAATTGGGTAGGATGCTAACCCACTGGATGTTTATTATTCATGAGCACAATCATGACAGTAACCATATTAATCAGACAATAGAAGTGACACTGAAAGTCACTGTGCATTTCAATGGATGTGACCTTTATTTGTCCCTTTTAATATTTGATGTTGCTCTGTCTTTATTTCTCTTTCTGTGTTTTTTGTTCTTAACTTCATAATATCTAGGGAGCAGTATGGGAACAGTCCTTCCTTTATCAGTCAGACAAGTTATACCCAAACAAACCAGACAGTGCAGAAGAAAAATCTGAACTGAGACAGATGTAATGGCAAATTGTTCAGGACCAAGCAGGTTGTACCACAACAAATCATCTGCACTGGATTTAAATGTGATGTAAAGAGGTAAGCAATCAGGCAGTTCTTGGGCAAGCAACGTTAGTAATGGAAAAGCGTGCTAGATCCAACAAGCTATATAACACCAAACAAGCTACAGTGGGGCACATCATTTGTATTACTTTGTAGGGTAATCAGCCATGGCTATGAAATAAGCTACACAGAGGTAAACAAGCTGTGACAAGTAAAGTATTCCAGGCAGGAAAATTATGTGAAATAATAGAGTGTTTAACAGCAAACAAATTACAGAGGGAAGCAACCAATATGTATGAGAGCAAAGAAACCTTGTTAGGACAGAGCAAGCAAGCTATACCGGGTAAACAGGCTACACAAGCACTGATATGTACGTGCATGCATTGTGTGTGTGAGTGTGTGTGTGTGAGTGTGTGTGTGTGTATATACCTGTATGCATATACAATAGCAAACAATGCAACACAAACATTATGCAAAGTAATGTTCATAATTATTACAAATTCCATAATGTGAAATTTTCACTGTAAGCATGGTCTTATTAAAAGAAAACATAGTACAGCCATTTGGTAAAAGTGAACAAACATTTTATCTCTAAGGAAGTGCTGCATCTTGATCTTTCACCCCAGATGTTCACTGAAGGCCAGGTCATGTTGTATGTGCCCTCCACATACTCCTCAAAAAGGACAACATATTGTTAGGTCCTAAGTTATCTATACTACTGTTCCCATTACTTGTTTGGCCTGAGATATCTGAAAAGTGCTTCTGCTTTTTTTAATCTATCACAGTGGTTTAAAAATATTGCAGAGTCATTGCTACTAAACCTGATTACACTGCACACTGAAACAGGGAAGCATACCTACAATGTACTGCACTGATAAGGTGGGATCATGATAGGGTGTAATGTCACAGCACAGGAAAGCTAAATGCTATCTATTGTCTAACCCTCATGTGATGTCATTTTGTCTAATGATACCGCTCACTGTAATGGGTGGACCCTTATTTGAGTGAAAGAGTCACATTGATGACAGTGACACTCCTTAGTGTCACAAATTAATAGAAAAGTGCAACCCTCCTCGTAGTATACTGTACATTAAATACCAATGACCTTGTCTATATAGCCATCATTTTCTGTTTATTTGTGTATATGCATGCTGACATGTTGTAGCATGGTATTTCTGTTTTTGTCTGAAAAGGGTCTTTGGACTAGTGCACCTACCTGGTTAATAATTTCTAAATAAATAAAATTAATTAAAAAAATGTCTGGGCAGTTTTCTACCCTTGAGACAGTAATGATCCTGAATAATTAATACCTTCCTGGATTAAGGGGCTGACCAGTCTGACAATGTCAGATGTCAAAGGATAATGACACAATTCAGTGGAACTGAAGGAATTGCTACTGAGTGATCATTTGTTTTCACTAACTCTAACAACAAAGCAAAATGGCCTGAATGGTAAATCTCCTGTCTGTTTGCACAGTAACATAGTTAAAACACCTCCCAAAACACCACGATCCTCACTCACACCATGATCCTCACTCACACCATGATCCTCACTCACACCACGATCCTCACTCACACCATGATCCTCACTCACACCACGATCCTCACTCACACCATGATCCTCACTCACACCACGATCCTCACTCACGCCATGATCCTCACTCACACCACGATCCTCACTCACACCATGATCCTCACTCACACCACGATCCTCACTCACACCATGATCCTCACTCACACCACGATCCTCACTCATACCATGATCCTCACTCACACCACAATGCTCACTCACACCATGATCCTCACTCACACTACCTTTTTAATTATTCTTGATGTTCTGTTTACTTGTCTTCTTCTGCAGTCTTTTGCTCCTTTGGGAGTTAAGCACCATGCCTGAACTGCATACATGGCATTCCGCTAAGGATACTGTACCTCATTTTTTACCTGTCCTCCTCTTGTTGGCCTGTCCCTCTCTCTGTAATCCTGCAAGGAACCTTATCACCACTGTTTCCCTTCATTGTGTCTAAATATCTGTGCTTACCAGGACAAAATCATCCAATAGTTTTACACAAACATACACATCACAGTTTTCTGCATCTTGATTTTCTCCTGTCAGCGTCCTGCAATGATATATTAGTTTCTTTATCTCTACATTCATCTTTGTACAAGGTGCTAAATCACCTTCTCTCCCTCTCTCTCTCTCTCCCCTTTCAGCTCGAGCTCCATTTTGTGGCTCATTATCCACAGGGCCAGTGTTAGCATTTCAGGGCCCCACCAGCAAATGTCAAGTTGGGGGCCCCCTGGGTACTTCCAGTCTAAGTATTCACCTGTCACTGCCACCCCTTCTATCCACCCTTTTAGTTCATGCTGCAGGCTTTTAAGAGTAGTACACACAGACTGACCTGTAGCTACAATGATCTCACATTACAACAGGCCTACATACCACACTATGTTGACCCATCTCACTAAGGGACATTCAGAGTTACTGGTATGGTATTTAGGTGTGATAATGATACATTACAACTCTATGTACAGAGCTGGACTAAGGCGAAATGGAGCCCCAGGCATTGCTTACTGTTTCAGCCCCCCCACAAAAACACACACACACACACACACACACACACACACACACACACACACACACACACGCACACATCCTCCAGAGCTCCCCCGTTTCTCCCCATGTTGGGCTTCCCACACCATGCACATTACATTTTTCTTCCATTTCTTGCATTTTATCTTTTTTCTTCAGCTTTTTCAAGAAGACATAACTTTATATATGCTTTCAAGTGCTTTTTAATTTGTTTTCTTTTTACAAAATCTTTTCACCCAATGATGTCTTGAACAGAAATTATGAGTAAGGAAAGAAATTCAGTGCTGCTGTTCAGCTTTAGTTTTCCTTGCATCTTTTCAATATACTTTTTTTGACCAAGACAGCACAGTAATATCCATTTAGGAAATAACTCAATTTAGCCGGTGACCCCAAAAGTTATAGGGGTTG